>NW_017674103.1:59721-102277 GCF_001879085.1 Nicotiana attenuata | reverse complement strand
GTTGCTCTTGTTGTTTTTCAATACTAGCAGAAACTGGCATCAACGTCTCAAATTCTTCCATGACTGCCTGAACTTGTCCCAAGTAAGTAGACATATCTAATTCCTGTTTCTTCAAGCTTGTCATTCGCGATATTACATCATAGAAACGAGATATGTCATTAGTGTATAGATTACGAGCCTTTTCCCAAACTAAATAACATGTCTGGAATGGACGGAACAAGGGCATCAACTTGGAATCAATAGATCGCCACAGGATACTACATAACTGAGCATCGACCTTCTCCCATTGTGTTTTGGCCTTTTCATCACCTTCGCTAGCCTTTTTTGTTAAATGATCTTGAACTCCTTGACCTTTACACCACAACTCGACAGATGAAGCCCAATCTAAGTAGTTTGAACCTCCCATTAAAGGTTCTGAGGTAATCATAACACCGGAACTGCCAGAACTCGGGTTTCTAGACCCGAAAGCATCGACTCCCAAAGACATGGTTGGATTATCACTAAATAACAAAAAAGAATCAACTGAAAATTCTCTGAGACAGATGAAGAAAACACTGTGTTTGCCGGAAAAGTACTGTAGCTGCCGGAAAAATCAGTGTAGTCGCCGGAAAAACTCAAAGTGGTCGGAATTAAAAAATAAAAATATGGACAGGCTCGGAATTGCAGGGCGATCCAACTGTCCTGAAGAAGCGAAGCCGAAAAATGGCCGGAAGAGGCCTCACGCGCCGGCGCGTGGGACAGACGCGCCGCCGGCGGCAGAGTTCCGACAGGCGCGTGACGGCGCGTGGAGGGCTAGTTTTCCGGTGAGTTTTTTCTCGGGGTTTGGTCGGATCTCTCGTTGGGAACCTTGTGGTGGTGTTGGATTTTGCACAACACTGTTAATTAGTGACTTTGACGCAATAAGTCACTTAGGTCACCGGAAAATTGCACGGTGACTGAGTTCTTTCTTCCCGGAAGTCGCTGGAATGATGCACAGCGATATGTTTCTCACTAAAGCTCTGATACCATGTGAGAAAGCACGGGAGAAAATATATTATTGATGTATATACATATGTTACAATGAGCCCTATATATATACACACATAACATGTCCTACTCCTAACATATATTGGATTAGGGTTATTTATTTACTCCTATTTACATGACTATTCTAACACAACTCATACATAAAAAGCTTCACTTCATATCCTAAAAGTTCAACTCATATCCTAAAAGGTTCAATTCATATCCTAAAAATTCAACTCATACATAAAAGTTCAACTCATATCCTAAAAGGTTCAATTCATATCCTAAAAATTCAACTCATACATAAAAGCTTCACTTTATATCCTAAAAGTTCAACTCATATCCTAAAAGGTTCAATTCATATGCTAAAGGTTCAATACNTATATTATATATATTTATATTTTATAATTTTTTTAAAATAATAATAGTGGGTCCCACGTGAGCGACCAATATTGGTCTAATCTCAGTAAATATTTGACCAAGAAAGTCTGACCAGTCCAGTCAACATTTTGACTATTATAGCGACCAATTGGCGACCAATCTTGGTCGCTATTGTGTTTCTTTTATTTATTTTATTATTTTCGCTAGTTTAGCGACCAACTTTGGTCGCTTTTTCTCACAGACCAACTTTGGTCGCTAAGTTTTGGTCGCTTTTTTCCGGATTTCTAGTAGTGAGATGCAAGTTGGATGATTTTTTTATGACAGTGGTGTTTATGTTTGGACATTTTTTGTTTTTTCCAAATTTGAACCTCAGAGTTTATCATTCTCCACACACTTTACTAATCATTACATGTCACATGCAGCCTTAGATAATATTGCACGTTTGTTGAATATTGAAGAGTAATAGTGCAATACTTTTTATATATAACCTATAAGTCTTTAAGAACCAATTATGCAAAATTTGAAACTCAGTAAATATTAGGCTTATTTCTATATGCTTTTTTACTTAAAATACATAACATGCATTTAACTCAACTACGTTCATCACTTCATGTATTGTGTTCTTAACACTAAAGCAACTACTCACACCAACATGGCCGATACACACAGCCAATTACCACATATCCCTTCAACAGATGACCATAATATCACTCCTACTCATTCCCTCATAATCACATTTCTCAAGCAACGTCCACCAGTATCCATACTATAAACACACAACTTGAACTACAATCGCTTAATACCTCTCAGAATACTTCAAACCATCCACTATCAAATATTATCACTCATGGACCATCTCCCGCCCACTTACCCGCCACTGTATGTTATCCAAGTGAACCCAGACCTTCCACCACAATCATGGCTGGAACAAGGTCTCCAAGGCCAAGCTCTCCTCTTTCTTCTCTCAATCAACGATCAGGAGATAATCATAGTCCTACAAAATCCATCCTACCTAGCACAGATAGTTTCGGAGAATGCGTCTAGGGATGGATGCATTTGGACGCTCCCACTGGGAAATGAATTCTCCCCCACCTCATACTCTTCTTCCACTGCTGGAAATCCCTTTCTACCACCCTCCACTCTCAGGACAAATATTCACACCCTGGACCCCTTATCAGAACCTCACCATTCCAGTCGAGTTCTTGCCTCCAACACCCAACCTCACGACCCCTCTATTACTCCCTCCCAGTGCATTGATTCCAGTGCATTGATTCCTCCTGCACCATTACCACTAGAACTAGACGTCGCAGCACAACAACAAGATCTAGCAGCAACTCTAGCGGAACTGAGAGAAACGAGAACCTCTCAAGCAACACTAGACACTCTTCAAAGCTTTGTTCTAAAGGAGCCATATGCAAAAAAAAATCGTCTCAAATGTCCCACAAACATGACCAAATGTTCCCTCACCATCCGCCCCACTCTCAATCCAGCCATAGGGAAATACTCGATAGTTCTTATACCCTTTCTCTTGCAGTGACAACCTACTCACAGAGCTGGCCACTACCTCTCCTTCAGGATGCAGTCAACCAAGCTCCCCCTGAATCTTCAGAGGATCCCACCCCAACACAAGCAGAGATGAATTTTATGCTTTGGAATTGTCGTGGAGCAAATAACAATGATTTTCGTCGTAATTTTCGCTCATTAATAGACTATCATGGCCCGGCTTTAGTTGTCTTGTTTGAAACTCACATGCATGATCATACTGTGTTACGTGATGATTTCCACTTCACTAACTTTTATGAAGTTCCGGCTACGGGTCAAGCGGGAGGCATTGTGCTACTCTGGCACGATAATTTACTAGCTGTTGAAAACCTTGCTATGACTGAACAGGAGGTACATGTCATGATCAGATATTTCCCAACCCTCAAAAGCGGCTTTTTTCCACACTATCACACATGTCAATTATTGTGGCGTAATCTCATGTATTTAGCTGATACTTATAAAGGTCCTTGGCTCGTTGGGGGAGATTCACTACAACATAATGCATCTACAGCTACGAATTCTTAGCTACGAATATAAATTTTCTGGCTATTACGTAATAATTCTACAGGCATTGAAATATTTCAATGAAATCTTGCGCTCTACAGAAAAATTTGGGGGCCGTCAAATTAGTAATCCTCGTTCGAATAGGTTTGCTGACTGTTTAAATTATTGTCATTTAGTTGATCTTGGCTACACTGGTAGCAAATACACATGGACAAATAAGCGTCGCTGTGGTAGCAATATATAAGAGAGACTTGACAGAATACTTGCTACTTATGATTGGATAACTCTATTTCCTGAAGCTTCTGTTCGCCACTTGCCCGGCACACATTCCAACCATAATCCTTTACTTCTCACTTTCCACTCCCTGCACCCATCAACAAATAAACCATTTCGTTTTGAAACTATCTGGACCTCTCACACTAACTTTATCCATATCCATATTCTTCGTCATAGTTGGCATTGTCCGACAAACTTATTAGAAACTATTAACTCTTTTAAACAAGATGTAAGTGAATGGAATAGATCCACTTTTGGTAATATCTTTTATAAGACAAAACACCTGTTAGCTCGTTTGAATGGTATTCAATCCTCTCCGAACTACCCTACTAGCCGATTTCTAAAAAACCTCGAAACAAATCTCTTACAGGATTACAATAATATTCTACGGCAAGAAGAAGAATTCTGGAAACTCAAATCCCGCATCCATTGGTTACAAGACGATGATGCTAATACAAAATTTTTTCACCTTTCTACCTGATGTTCGGCTAAAAATGCATATATTTAACCATTGTTGCCTCATATACTAGTACTTTTAATCGTCTTTTGAGTATTAGTTATATTGTTTTGTGCTTAATATAATATTTTAATTGTGTAGGAATAAAGCGATATGAAGATGAAGAAATTTGGAGCAAAATTGGATAAAACGCGAAAGAAAAAGAAAGAAAATTAAAATAATAAAAAATAGGGGGGACACCATTTGGGTTTACCCCCCCCCCCCCCCCCCCCAAGTGGAGACAACAAAACAAGATATATAGATTAATTGCATTCTAAATGCAGTTGGTGAAGTAACGCAGCTGAGGAAAGAATTGCAAAAACGTGAAAAGCTCACTGCTTTCAGCTAGCGCCTGCCTGGACGCTATGTTGCGGGGGTATTCCTATTTCGTTCGGGACAATATTATTTCGGCCCTACACGGTTCCAACTCGTATAAAAGGGGTCCTAAACCTAATTTGGAGGATATCTAACATACTTTGAAGGGAGTTTCACGTGGACGAACACACACCACGCTTGGAGGAGACTTTCAACTAGTTTTTCTTCTCTTCTCTTCCTTTAATTTTATAGTTTATTAGTTCTAGAGTTTTGGGTGCCACATGAACGTTGTAGTTTGAAGCTTGAATTGTTCTTATTATTTTATCATATTGGTTTATTTATTCAATCTTGCGCTTAATTATTTGATTGCTTGATCACCAATTGAATACTATCTACGAATCTAGGATTGAACTCGGGAGAGGGAATTCTAAATTGCATATAAGATTGAGTAGAGCAAGATCTTAACTCTTAGGGGGGCGGATTTGTAGTTAGGATAGGAATATACCTAATCGCCTTGCTTGGTTATTATATAGGAATTATTAATGCGTTCTTGATAATTCTAATTCCATAGGAATATAGGCGTTAGGTTAGCTTGAATAGACGAGTAGTACTTCGGGAGAAGGCTACGAGTAATATTAACCCTGTCAATCAATAAACCAGATAAATTAATTAGATAATTGAAGTGAAAAACTCAACGGGATTGTTAGCTAACCCATAACTCTAGAATATCGTCTCTCATTGAATTCGTGCCAAATTTTGCCAACTTGTTTTCTTTAATCTCTTAGTTATTTACTCTAGATTAGTTTAGCCAAATATTCATACTTTAGGATTTGCTTGAATAGATTAATTGTTTGGTTTAATTTAGTTGATAGTTAATCACAAGTCCCTGTGGGTACGATATCTGGACTTACAATCCTATATTACTTGTCGACCACGTATACTTGCGTGTGCGTTTGGGAGCAACAAGTTTTTGGCGCTGTTGCCGGGGACTTAGAAACTAATTATTCTACTAAATTAGATTTTTACTATTATCTTTACAAGTTTTTTTTTCTTTGTAAATATTTTTAATTTTATAATTATTTGATTGATTTGTCTCTTAGTGTGTTTCTAGTTCTCTCAGCATGACATCTGGGGATGAATCATACAGAGATAAGGTTATTGATGAAGACGCATAGTTGACAGAAGATTTTTTATGGCCGTATTTTTGGGCTTGTCATGACCTGACATCTTGGAAGTCTGAATTTGAATATGGAAGTAAGGGTTGGTATTGTGATGAACATTATCGATTAAGAGAATATGCGCAACGACGTTGTTTGCTAACAACGTTGTTAAATGATTGGTCTAAGGAGAGAGTTGATCTTGCACTAGAAATTGACAGGTTTAGCTTGGCTGTGCGGAACTTGGATGCAGATATGAGTGCAAAGGTTGATGCATGTAACGCCCAACAATATAGTGATAAGTTGTGTGAAGTTGAAAAAGATCTTCTAGACCAAATTGAGGAGCTAAAACGAGAATACCAATTATTAGACCAAAATATTATTAATGATGCCAAGGTTGACGAAGAGTGCAAAATTGAGGATGTCAAAAATAATACAATTTTGGAGTTGGAGCGTATTGGACCTCATTCTAAACACTTTTCAACATTGTGTTTGGTTGGTGACATGGAAATTGATCCATTCGAGCATATGGAGGATTCAATAGATGAAGAACAAAGTATTTATATTCTGAAATTTGCCACACCAAGGAGACAAAACGACATTCCTCACTTAAAGGCCAAGAAGTGCAAGATGCGATACCTATTACTTGGTTTCTTTATTTTTACACCACCGCCCCAGGAACGTGATACAAAAGTTGATGCCAAATTGGGGGCGCAATTTATATCCTCAAAGTGGAAGGAAAAGTGATGAAAGTGATGGCGTCGTGGCGCGACGTTAAATCAAGCGCTTATTGGGAGGCAACCCAATTTTATTTTTCTTTTTTACTTTTGTTTATTTTTTATTGTGCTATTTGTTTTTTGTAGGATTATTTTTGTGTTTTGTAGGAGTAGGAGCATGAAGTCAAAGCCAATAGGCATGTGCAAAAGCGAGTAGGTGGTTGAAACTAAGTGTGAGGTACCCGCACAAGGGATCATACCTGGGAGAAGTCTGAGTATCCCGTGAGTTGCTAATTCTCCGGCCTTTGGCCTACCAGGGAGTCTTTTTTACCTTCTTGTTATTTTCAGTGTGCATTGAGGACATTACACAATTTTAAGTGTGGGGTGAGGAGATTGTCTTGGTGATTTTTTATACTATCTTAGCTTAGTTAGTGTAGTAGCTTTTAAAAAAATGAAAAAAAAAATCAGAAAATTGGGACTTTTCCTGATGATGGATTTTGTGGACAGCTTTCTTGAGGGATTAAAGTCCAATAAATAAATAAAAAATTCAAAAATATTTTCTTTTTATTTCTAGATAGTTTTAGTTAGGGGTGTTAAACGGGCCGGGTCAGCCCGGTTCCAGACAGGCCCAGACCGGTAGAACCCGGAACCGGCCCGGACCGGTAAGGGGGGCTGGGCTGGGCTGGGTTAGGGGGGTTGGGTAGGTTGTTCCATTTACATTTTAAATACCGGTTATCCGGACCGGTAAAACCCGTTAGATGAACAGTGCCGTTAAACCGGTTAACCGGCACGGCCCGGCCCAGATCGTGAATATACCATGAATATACTATAAATATACCATGAATATACCATGAATATACCAAATTATTGTATACTAATTAACATAATTTAAAATTTTTGGAATTTAACATATAGTGTATATATTTAGGGTATAAAACTATAAATGCTCAAATCATAGAATATGATGGTAACGTATTATTTTTAAAATATGCTATATATGTGTTATTTTAAGATTTTAAGACAATTTGTGTTATTTTAAATTATTAGACGTATTTATTCTTAATGTTTTAGTTTGTTAGATTAATTTGAAGTATTATTAATTTATTATGCATGAAAATTTAGTTTTACTATTTTTTTGTTAATTTACTTTTTAAATGCAAACATTAATTTTGTATTTTAAAATAAATGTAGCACTTGCAATTTATAAGTGCATTTTTTCCCAATCTTCCTTGTATTCTTTATATTAATACAAAGTATTAATATAACTTACAATAGTTATACAAAATATAAAAAAAAATTAAAAATACACTAAACCCGGCCCGGCCCGGCCCCCTCAACCCGTAACCCTTACGGTTCAATTTTACCCGGATGAACCCGAACCGTTAAACCCGTTAAGAACCAACCCAGACCGTAACCCGTACGGGTCCAAAAAAATAGGCCCGGCCCGGCCCGGCCCACCCGTTAAACACCCATAGTTTTAGTCAGATAATAATCCCACATGGTTTTTCTTTGTGCATCGGTTCTTTTCCAAGGGATGTAACTTGAACCAGGTAATTTTTTTTAGAGTAGATTAGGAATTTAGGAAATAAAAGGAGGAAGGGTGATGAACTTAGGTTCATTTGACTTGTTTGATAGTAGCACATTTAAGCTTTGGCATGTGGAGTATCTTCCCAATGTTTTGAAATTGTTCATGATGCCTTGATGAAATTGGATAGCATGTTTTGTGACGCCTGTGTCTCTTTGTCTGTACNTATCTTAGCTTAGTTGTAGTACTCGTTCTTAGTGTAGTAATTTTTGTTAAAAAAATGAAAAAGAAAAAATGAAAAAAATTCGAAAATTTGGACTTTTCCGACGATGGATTTGTGGACAGCTTCTTGAGGATTAAGGTCAATAAAAAATGAAAAAGGTAAAAAATAGAAAAAAATCCAAAATATGTCGTTTTTTTTTTTAGGTAGCAATAGTCCCCCGTGGTTTTTCTTTCTGCATCAGTTCTTTTCCATGGGATGTAGTTTGAACCGGGTAGTCAGTTTTTATTTTTTAGAATAGATTAGGAGTTTAGGAAATAAAAGGAGGAAGGGTGATGAACTTAGGCTCCTTTGACTTGTTTGATAGTAGCACATTTAAGCTTTGGCATGTGGAGTATCTTCCCAATGTTTTGAAATTGTTCATGATGCCTTGATGAAATTGGATAGCATGTTTTGTGACGCCTGTGTCTCTTTTGCTTGACTTATATTCACTTTGTGCTTAATGCTTAATATCTTGTGGCTCAGTGAATACTTGCATTGTTTGAGAGTCGGAATGAGACCGTCCTTAGTGAGTCATGTGCCATGTGTGAAGTGAGGTTTGTGTAGTTCATGTTATTGTGATTGAGTCTAGAACTTGCCCGGTATGTGAGTTGAAGCGAAATTTTAGGCGATGCTCGGTTTGAAAAATGATTTTATGCCTTATTTGATTTTTCTTTCAGCTTAATTGCTTATCACAAATAAAATCTATCCCTAGTAAACTCTTTTGAGCCTATAGACTTTTATTTTGGCACCCACATTACAAGCTTATACCCTTTTTGTTCTTAATTGACATTGTTTTGATCCTTTTACCTCTTAAAGCACTTTAACTATGTAATGAGCGCTAAAAGAAGTAAGGAGGGGATTTTGGTGGCTTTCGAGTGGAACCAATGAAAGGGAGAAAGATGCACTTATTTTGTTAAATAATTCACTACTAGCGAAAATTGAAAAAGAATAATAGTTGAAAAAAAAGAATAGGAAAATCTGGAAAAAGGAAGAAAAAAATATTGAGATGATTCAATTGTTGTCTTGTTCTTGCTAGTGGGGTATAAGTTAAAGTAGTTCTTAAAGAAAGAGAAAATTATTTTGGGAGTGATCTTGTTTGTGAATTGATTTGGATTGAAGATTTGCGCTTAAAGTTTATTCTGTGATGTGTTAAAGTGCTTAGAAGGGTGAACCACTAATTCTAAATATATTCTACCCGTCCCTTAGCCCACATTACAACCATATAAAGTCCTAATTGATTTTAGATCGAGTGAGCCTACATTAGTGGAGATTTACATTATGGGCAAGCATATGGTACTTTTTGCATGCATGTGACTTCTTTGTGAGAGTAAGAGATTCTCCTTGATAGATGTGAGTCCTTAAGTTATATTTGATCATGAGATTCAAATGTGTGGATTCAACATACTCTCTTGTTCTTGTTGTGAGGACACGTGGTTTCATAAGGGATAGGTAACATTATTGGACTTCTCCGTGATGTTGGGTGTTCAAGCCATGGGTGCATTGTGATATTGAGTCGGCTTTTGAGGCTAGGATTGTTACGAGCACGTTGTCTTTGTTGTGAATATGTGAAGAATGGCATAAGTAAAGGGAAGTGGAAGTGATTGCATATGCTACAGTTTAATTGTTGCTACCAATCATAGTCAAGGGTAGAGTGTATGGTTAAAAGTTGAATTGCTCCTCTATAGTTGAGACTTGTACGTAGTTGGGGGCTTATTTGATAGTCTCATTGCTCGAGGACGAGCAAGAGTCTAAGTGTGGGGTGTTGATGTTCGGCTAAAAATGCATATATTTAACCATTGTTGCCTCATATACTAGTACTTTTAATCGTCTTTTGAGTATTAGTTATATTCTTTTGTGCTTAATATTATATTTTAATTGTGTAGGAATAAAGCGATATGAAGATGAAGAGATTTGGAGCGAAATTGGATAAAACGCGGAAGAAAAAGAAAGAAAATTAAAATAATAAAAAATAGGGGGGACACCCTTTGGGTTTTGTCCCCCCCCCCCCCCCAGTGGAGACAACAAAACAAGATATATAGATAAATTGCATTCTAAATGCAGTTGGTGAAGTAACGCAGCTAAGGAAAGAATTGCAAAAGCGTGAAAAGCTCACTGCTTTCAGCGCCACGGCCAGCGCTAGGCGCTGGCCTGGACGCTATGTTGCGGGGGTTTTCCTATTTCGTTCGGGACAATGTTATTTCGGCCCTACACGGTTCCAACTCGTATAAAAGGGGTCCTAAACTTAATTTGGAGGATATCTAACATACTTTGAAGGGAGTTTCACGTGGAGGAACACACACCACGCTTGGAGGAGGCTTTCAACTAGTTTTTCTTCTCTTCTCTTCCTTTAATTTTATAGTTTATTAATTCTAGAGTTTTGGGTGCTACATGAACGTTGTAGTTTGAAGCTTGAATTGTTCTTATTATTTTATCATATTGGTTTATTTATTCAATCTTGCGCTTAATTATTTGATTGCTTGATCACCAATTGAATACTATCTACGAATCTAGGATTGAACTCGGGAGAGGGAATTCTAAATTGCATATAAGATTGAGTAGAGCAAGATTTTAACTCTTGGGGGGGGGGGGGGGGGATTTGCGGTTAGGATAGGAGTATACCTAATCGCCTTGCTTGGTTATTATATAGGAATTATTAATGCGTTCTTGTTAATTCTAATTCCATAGGAATATAGGCGTTAGGTTAGCTTGAATAGACGAGTAGTACTTCGGGAGAAGGCTATGAGTAATATTAACCCTATCAATCAATAAACCAGATAAATTAATTAGATAATTTAAGTGAAAAACTCAACGCGATTGTTAGCTAACCCATAACTCTAGAATATCGTCTCTCATTGAATTCGTGCCAAATTTTGCCAACTTGTTTTATTTAATCTCTTAGTTTGTTACTCTAGATTAGTTTAGCCAAATATTCATACTTTAGGATTTGCTTGAATAGATTAATTGTTTGGTTTAATTTAGTTGATAGTTAATCACAAGTCCCTATGGGTATGATATCTGGACTTACAATCCTATATTACTTGTCGATCACGTATACTTGCGTGTGCGTTTGGGAGCAACACTACCCTCCAACGTCGTAGGCGCAATCGCATCTCTGCCCTAAAAGATAGTACCGGAAACTGGTGTTTTGATGCACACCAAATTCGCTCTACTGTTTTTCAGTATTATGAAGGTCTTTTCACAACTGACCTGACACTCTCCTCCTTGAGTCTTTCAAGTAACTATCATACTTGTCTTACACCAAATCAATATGCAGATCTAGTGCAACCTTTAACTGACAAAGAAATCCTCTCTGCGCTGAAATCTTTCAAACCACTCAAAGCCCCGGGTCCCGATGGCTTGCACCCCTACTTCTACCAATATTTCTGGGATGATATCGGTCCAAAAGTAACAGTTTTTTGCAAAAATATTTTTACTGACTTTACACTTCCTGCCGATATTAATAAAACATACCTTTGTCTTATTCCCAAAGTACGTCATGCCTCCACTATCACTCAATATAGACCCATTGGGTTATGCTCCACTATCTATAAAATTATTACTAAAATTATTGTCCAACGTATTAAGCCTTTATTAGTTAATATTATAAGCCCCACGCAATCTAGCTTTCAACAAAATTGTCGAGCAGCGGACAATGCGATTATTGTCCAAGAAATCATCTCCCACTTTAAACGGAAAACTGGTAGGACGGGCCATATGCTCCTTAAACTTGATCTCGAAAAAGCTTTTGACCGACTAGAATGGTTCGTTATTCGTCAAGCACTTCACTACTTTAACTTTCCGCCAGATCTCATAAAGCTTATTATGTCCTGTGTTACCATGTCCTCCATTTCTATTTTAATCAATGGTACTCCTTCGTCCTTTTTCCGCCCCTCCAGAGGAATAAGGCAAGGTGACTCTCTCTCCCCCTATTTATTTATATTATGCATGGAACTACTCACTCGAAAAATTGACATGGCCGTTGACTATCAACTCTGGAAACCTATTCAAATTGCTCGAAATGGCCTAGCCATCTCACATTTATTTTTTGCAGATGATATGATTCTTACTGCTACAGTAACAACAAAGAGTTGCCATACCATTATTGATATTCTCAATGAATTTAACACTGCCTCGGGGTCAAAGAATCAACTTCGAGAAATCTAAAATATTCTTTTCCGAAAACTGTAGGCAGTGTGATAAGGATTTTATCTTAACTTCCTTCAACATGCGTGAAGGCACTACTTTTAGAAAATATCTAGGATTTTCTATCTTCTCAGCACGCCCCTCCAAACGGGATTTTCAATTCCTCATAGACAATTTTAAATCCCGCCTGGTGGGCTGGAAGACCAAATTTCTGACAACTGCGGGTCGCACTACTTTAATTAATTCTACCCTTAATAGCATGCCTAATCATCTCATGCAATATATACAATTACCAAAATCTGTGGTTAAGCAATTTGAGCGTTACCAAAATTAGGCACGTTTAATATATCATCGTGAGTGTGTGCACATTCGCGTGACATGGTTACGATTCTAAAAACAAATCGAAGTGTGCGTTCGTGCAACTTCGACTGAACATTCTTAATAATAATAAAGCATTATTGATTGTGGACACGTTCGCGTGACATAATTTTTGACGCGCCAAACAAACGGGTACACGTACGCGTGACCTGTTTTAAGATAATTTCTTAATTAAAGAAGACAAATTCACATAGGTTTAAAAATAAGTAATTAAAAAATATGATTAAGGCAAGTATGATCAAAGCGACCGTGCTAAAACCACTGAATTCGGGAGTGCCTAACACCTATAGAATTCCTTACCCGGATTTCTGTGTTTCGCAGACATTAAAACAGAGTCAAATCTCTTCGATACGGGATTCTAAACCGGTGACTTGGGACACCATAAACTATCCTAAATGGCGACTCTGATCTTAAATAATAATCTCGTTTTGATTGTCACTTAAATTGGAAAAACTCCTTTATACCCCTTCCGGGGGTTGTAAAAAGGAGGTGTGACAGCTCAGAGGTATTAAGGGAGTTTTTCCAATTTAAGTGACAATCGAAACGGAATTATTATTTAAGATCAGAGTCGCCACTTGGGATAGTTTATGGTGTCCCAAGTCACCGGTTTAGAATCCCGAATCGAGGAGATTTGACTCTGATTTAATGTCTGCGAAACACAGAAATCCGGGTAAGGAATTCTGTTAACCCGGGAGAAAGTGTTAGGCACTCTCGAGTTCCGTGGTTTTAGCACGGTCGCTTTGATCATACTTGGCTTAATCAAATTGTTTAATTACTTATTTTTAAAACTATGTGCATTTGCCTTCTTTAATTAAGAAATTATCTTAAAACAGGNAATTATCTTAAAACAGGTCACGCGTACGTGTACCCGTTTGTTTGGCACGTCAAAAATTATGTCACGCGAACGTGTCCACAATCAATAACGCTTTATTATTATTAAGAATGTTTAGTCGAAGTTGCGCAAATGCATACTCCGATTTTGTTTTTAGAATCGTAACCATGTCACGCGAACTTGTACACACTCACGATGATATATTAAACGTTCCTAAAGCAAACTACGAGCATTCATTTTTATTATCTAAGTTATAATGTTAATGTGAGGGCCATCGGGTGATCTAATTATGGATGGCACACCTCAATTCATTTTTTAAGAAGTATACTTAATTGGGCCTAAGGATGTTCTTACCTACAAGTGGTTTGAACTTAATATATAACTATTAGGGGTAAGAAAGTTTAATCTAATACATGTATGCTTGAAATAAAACATTGGGCAATTTGGTTATAAAAAAAGAAATGGGCCAGCGGACAAGTCCCTCAAGCCTTTAAAATTAAACGACCATGATTGATGAAAACAAGGAAAAAAGACGGGGGGGGGGGGGGGGGGGGGGGGGGGGGGGGGGGGGGGGGGGGGGGGGGGGGGGGGGAAGACCTGGGCTTTGGAAGTGAATCCAGAAAATGAAAATAAAAGGGGCCTGAGACACACGAGCCTGGTTTGGACCAGGCAACCTCATTTGGGTCATTCAACTGGCCTGGCCATTTTTAAGGAATGCCATTCAACATTATAACCTACTGAGAGAGAGACTTTTCCACAAATTTAAAAGAAAACCCCAAATGTTGAAACACTTTATTCTGCAGCCTTTCTATTTATTAAAACGTCATGAGTAATTCATATAATAATCTAAATTAGCCTAATCCAGCATTAATGCGTTAAGATCAATCATGTAGGCATTTCGACCATAATTGGAATCCTGAAAAACAATCTAAACATGACTCGAGAATTGATCGTTAAACAAACCTTGCTAATGCATAGACTTAAATTTCAAAGTTTGAAAATAAGAAAAGGCATCATGGCCAACATGCTATTCAGCAAACCTTCACCATCACAACCAAAAGGCAGGCCAGTGACATCATAAGTCATCCCTAGACTTCCAAATGGAACAACACATGAAAGATGAATCATTAAGCTACTCATTGCTGATTGTCCCAACACATACATATCAGAATCTATCCCTATTGCAGTTTTACACTTTCTTTGGCTATAATCCACAGATTATGAACCGTTAATCAACCGACTAGGACTAAACACAAGGAATAAAACTTGGTCTATGAAATGATAGACAAACTTAAAACAACCTATCAGAACAACTAAACTAACGACTGCGATAAAAAAAAAACTGCAGCCAGTCATATCTCCGAGGCTGCTGGATACACCCAAAACTTCCATTTCAACTTTGATTCCCATGGATCTGACCATGTCAAAGATCAGACCCACCAAGAGCATGGCTTCATATGTGTTATCAGTAACATTGCCATATACACTCAGCCAATAGATGCAAAATATTAGTCCAGAATGACACAAAACAGTATACGTAACCTAAATGACAAGTAACATGTTTGACACACGAGTCAACATGTTTAACATGACATGGAAACACTGAAACTTGACAAAGAATCACATAGTTAAAGAAATCTCAACTGCTATTGCATTCATGGAAATGGATCTCATTATATGAAGAACAACATCAAACAAAAGTCTATTGCACTCATATCAAATCAGATCTGGAGATACTTAAATACAAAATGAGATAAGTACCTAATTGCTTAAAGATTGCTCCAAAATACCAAATAGAAGTAGATAGTTCAGCAGCAGAGAGATGTCAGTAATAATCAATACCCAGCTTCAATATCAAATCCTAAGAGCTCAAAACCCAGAAATACCAAGAAAGATTGTTAAACTTTGTCACCAAAAGAAAAGATAGAAGAGGCTCTGTTTTTCTTTTAGAAAGATTTTTTAGGGTCTGTTTTTTTCCGTCCCCAGAGAGTGAGAAGAGTGCCCTATTTATACATCAGAAATCTGTTGTGTGCCTTCCAAGTCAAGGAATAACTTTCTCGAAAACACCCCTCACAAAGCATCTTTCTTTTAACAGCAATTGGACATCTGGCCATTTCTAATTGGCTTCAGCAACTTGTACTGGCAGAATAACGCCAGTTGTCCATGCCCCAGAACATTCCAGATACCTTATCTGAAAATTCTCATTTCTAACTCCCAAATTACCCCCTTAAGCTTTTCATTTATCTATTGAACCCCCTAAACTTCACTTGGTTCACAAATCAGAACTAACAAAACAAAGACCAAGATTGGCACAAATCACAGATTGAAAGGACCAAAATATTCATGCAATTAAATCTTAAATTAACCCTAAACCTAAATAGATTAATCATTAAGCTGAAATCAGAAATGACATAACACTTAAATATTTGAACCTAACATTAGCATGAACTAACCAATAAATGAGCCATTTTTCTAAGATTTGAACCTACTGAACCAATTAATACTGCCATTAACAGGGAATTGAATCACAACAATAAACTAACATGCTGATTCTAAAATGAACTCGACTAGACACAAGCTAAACCAATTTAGACAGACCCTAGCCGCAACAAAACTGACCAACTAGAAATTGAAAAATATGCACAAATCACCCTAAAACTACTGACTAACCTCAATGATTAAACACAGAAGTAAACAAACAATTCTGAAAAAATAAAAATCCTAAATCATGCAACTACAAACAGAACAACCACACGAAGAAATCAATCAAAGAAAAGAAAAATGGTCGAGAAAAGAAACCAAACAAGAAATTACCTATACCAGTTGGGACTCGGAGAACCTGGCCGGAGCTTGGACATGGTTAGGGCAGGTTTGAAAGTGAATCAAACCTACATGAATCAATTGCTCCCGTTGAGAGCAAATGACTCATGTAGGTAAGAACCATTTGAACTTCAGTAGAGGCTTTTAGGTTTTTCTTTCTTTTTCCTCTCTCCAGATTTTCGATTTGAAATTGCTCCAGTTTAAGAGGCCTTTTGGGCAAAACAGCAGGATATTAGGGGTGAGGTGAGTGGAGAGATGGCCTGGTGAGGTTTTGGGGTGGTTTGGGCGAACTAGGGTTTTGGGTATCAATCTTAGATCTAAGATTTGAGGGATTTGGTAAGGGTTTTGGAAGAATAATTGGGAGATTCGGAAAGAGGAGGGCAAAGAGATTATGTGGTGTAATTTTGGTGGTGTTTGGAGGTGGTCCGCCTCCGTGAGATGATTTCCGGCGGCGGAGCCGGCTAAGGAACTTGGGGCGGCTAGGGTTTGGTCTTTAGGTTGATAGAGATGGAATGGGGGGAGGGGGTGGACAATTTTATACTGTGGGGGTGGTTAGTTCCGAACCGTTGGATCACTAGGATCCAACGGCTGTGATCAAAGACGGGCGAAACGGGATCGTTTTGGTTTAGACGGGGCTGGCTGGACCAGTTATGGGGCATTGGGCTGGGTCTAAAGCTGAATTGGGGAAATTTGGGTGCAAATTGGCCCGATTTCAACACTTAATTTAAGCCCTCTTTTTATTTCTTTTTTAAACCTTTTTCTTTTGCTTCTCTTTTCTTTTCTTTAATTAATAAAAATCCTAAATTAAACTCTAAATTAATCTAAGTTGTGAAATTAAGAGAATTATCCAACTATAATATTTATAAAAATTAGTTGGTCCCAAATTAAAAGAGAAAACTACTAATCTAAAATTAAAGCTAAAAATGCGAAAATGAACCATTTTTTGATTTTTATTTTAATAAAATAATTAATTAACTTAATTAATCCTAAAAATATGAAAACAAAATCTAAATGCAATGCATGGTATTTTTGTATTTTTCATGATTTTAATAAAAATGAACATGCACAAAAAATGCAAACAATTAACACAAATTCCTACAAAAATCCTATAAAATTAAAAATAATTGGGGAAAATTTATTTCTTTAATTTGTAGGAGTATTTCATATAGGGTAAAAATCACGTGCTCACAGCTGATATACTCGCAAATTTTGGATGCAACATGGACAGCTCCGAAGACTTCCTTACTTACACAACGCCGCTATCTGCAGTATTAACGGCTTTGGAAGAAGATCGGCTAGGAATGCTTTTTGTTAGAAACATAGTACCTCCTACTGACTATGCCTTACGTCAACCTGACATATCATTTTGTACAGATCATAGAAGGGAATTAGATAGTTCTAGCTCCAACCTCTCCCCACTTTTTGTAACGACCCACCACGAGGTCGTCCCCGTAGTTCTTCTACTCTAGAAGGCCAGTGTTGTCCTGTGCCTCGTTTAACCTTAGCTTCTTGTACTATGCCACCGTAATTTTAATATAAATAGTTTCTTTTGGACCAAAAAAAAAAAAAAAAAGCTTAGATGGCGGTAGTAGTACAATTTCCAGCTAGCTAGCTAGCTACTGGAAAGGAATATTCAAGTAAGAAAAAGATAAAAGTACGAAGTAGGACAAAATAAAATATTAGTACTACTAATGCAATTCTAGCTAGCTAGCTATTGGAAAAGAATATTCAACGAATATAAAAATATTAAGTGGGACAAAATCTGACATGTTAGAATAGCAAGTAGTATTCTCTTTCCATGAAACTCAATACCGACATTTATATCGTTGCATACTCTCTGATCTCTACCCCAACCCCTTTCCGCAGCTAATTAATATTTGGGAGGTACGTTTAAAAGCTAATTAAAATATTATAAAGTATTGAATAATTAGTTTAAATAACCGTTCATCCAATAAGTTAAATTAAAAGTGATCGATAAATATATAATATATATGGAATTTATATATAATATATGTATTATTTATGTATACATGATCGAAAAAATAAATATTGAGTTTTACCAACTATTTATATAAGAATTCTTTTTTTTTATACTTATTTTTATGTGTTTAATAAATACAGAAAATATTTACAAATCAAACGTTTACGAGTTAATATTAGTCAAAGGCATAAATTGATCACTTCAAACTGCACTAATACATTATATAGATAGAAAAATGTAGTCTTTACATTTTGTTTAATATAACACTCTTTTTATTTTAATTTGGGGTGTTTCAATTTTCAAATTGTTTGAAAAATTCATAACTATTCAAATTTACAACTTTAATATGAAGGTGGTGCAACACGCTACGTCTTATGCTCTAGCATGACCTGGAAGGACGCGTGGCAGTTGCGAATAACGAGTTTTTTTTTCCTCGGGGAATAACGAGTTCACTACTTATGTACATGGATAAATAATATGTAAAATTTCTATTACGATAAGATGCGATCGGATAAATGAGATTCCTCAAACTTTTAAGGGATATTACCAGTTATGTTCATTTATAAGTAGCTCATTACAAAAATTAGTCAATTCATGAAATATTACTAATATTAGTTAAATATTACTAATATTAGCCAATTAGCTATTTGTAGCAAAATTAGGTCAATTTTTTGCTTTTTTTTGAGGGGGTGTTATTAGAATAGATTAGATACATCTTAAAGAGTTCGAATCTCAGTTTTGGGATAATTTGGTGAAGTTTTGAGGTGGTTTGAATTGAAAATTCGAAGTAAAACTCGAGCATGAAAAAAAAATTATATGTATATCACACTGTGTATCATTTGTGTATCACACATGTATCATATGTATATTCATGTATACCTGTGTGTGAGATACATGCGTGATACATTTTTGATACATGTGTCGCAGAAGAACTTTTTTGAACTCGATTTAATTACGAATTTTGATACAAAATCAGTCCAAATCACCTCCAATCTTCCTCAAATTTTGTATATTTACTTATCTTTATGTTTTCAATGAATTTCAACTATACCCATTGAAAAAAGTTCCTTTTTTGCTTAGACTTTTGAAATATTATATTTTTTTGTATTTCATTATCTTATTTGCTATCTCATCCATGAAATTTCCTTTCCATCTTGCATCTAATGTTGCTAATCACGCTTAAAAATATGGAGGGAGATTTTTGCATGTGATTCTTTGAGATAAATAACCTTATTTATTTAGTTTTCAATTTTTATATGTGCTTGGCTAGTTTTGGTAAGTTTATGACTAATGGCTAGAGGTTGGTAAGTTGAAAGTTATATGGGACATTTGTGTAAGTTTCCCTTTTATGAAAGAATTACAGGTAAATACATATGACTTCACACCTTAACAAAAAATAGCCTATGTTTTTAAGTTTCACCCAACCTAGCCCGTACATATTTTGAAAGCACTAGCAAATTCAAAACTTGTGTTCTTACAACCATTGCTTCTAAAAGCTATATTGGAGTTAAATATGTGTTCTCACAACCATTGCTTTCACTCTCTCTTCTTCTCACATCTTCTACATATGCTTCAAAGGGACGTCCGCCATTGCTGCTTCTTATCCTGTGTCACCTGTTTGCAATGTAAGAAAACTGAAGAGTAGAAGTCCACCATTGAAGGTCATTCAAAGATTTGCTTTCGAAAATAGGATTTTTTGAGTTTGTTAGTTGTTTGGATTGGATGTTGTTCCAATTGATTGAAAATATCAAAAGGAGTTCAAAATTTGAATTTGAAGTGATTTGGAGTAGATTTGAGCAAGATTTGAGTTAAATTTTAGAAAAGACGCAAGGAAGAAGACAAAGTCACTTTTTTGTATAATTATGTATAATCTTGTATAATAGTGTATATGAGTGTATAAGCACATCTTATACACTTTTATACAAGTGTTTGTAGACGAACTTCTTCCACGATTTTCAGTTGCAATTCTTGTTCAAAACCAGTCCATATCTCCATTAAATAACTTCAAATTTTATATTCAACCTCCTTATACTATTTCTAACAAGTCTAAATAACACCCACTCCAAAATTCTCACAAAATCAAATTCGAAATTTAAACCCACATGTTTAAGCTTGTTAAAATTTTAATTTTCACCATCCAAATGGATTTTGGTTTGTTGAACTAATATTTGAGCCACAATTACTGATTCAAAAATTAACTTAAAAGCTCGAGCAATCTTTTTTAAAAATTAAATAGTAATTTCTAGAATCTATTGGAGTTGGATGTTGAACCTTAGCCTATTATTTTTGAGCTACTTGATTGTGAATTGAAATATGGATTATAAAATTGAAAAACAGAGAGCTTAGTTGTTATTATGTGAAAATTTTCCATATTTTATTCAATACGTGTTTATTCTTTCCCTATAAAAAGTCAAATCACCATCACATGCACTATCGTTAACACTTCACAATTTTCTCTCTTCTCTCTCTTGTTTGGCTGTTTTTTTCCTCTTCTTTCAGCTCAGAAACAGCAAATTACTATAAAAAAATCCATTTCTTAGAAGAAAGAACGATTTATTAGTGTTTCCAATATAATGGGAAATTGCATGGAAGCATGTTTACGAAGGGAAGAAATAGAGGAAAGTATTCATCAAGAACTAGAAACAGAGGAAAAAACAAGTGAAATTCTCAAGGCCGAAAAAGAAATGGAGAAAAAAGGAAATAATAGTATGAGAATAAAGATAGTTTTGACTAAAGAAGAGCTAGAAATGTTATTTCTTCAGTTGAAACTCAAAGAAGAGAAAAGTTTAGAGGATTTTTTGGAAGAAATAAAAAGAAGAAGAGAAAGAAGAGATTCTAAGTGGAAACCATCTTTAGAAAGCATTACAGAGAGCCCAGTTCCAGAAATTATGGATACATCATGAGTTTAAAAAAAAAAAAGGAAATGTACGCATTTTTGTCTATTTTTTTCATTTGTTGGCCTTCGAATATATATCGTGAGATTCCTTGTTTTGGTATTTTGTTCTCTTTTATTTTCCTTTTCATTATCAATTATCTTTTTTATATAATCATTTGGTAACTGGTCCACATAATTCAGATTCTCAATGCATATGATTCATTTAAAGAAAGAAAGTGTTCTGTACCAAAAGTATATTCATTTTTAGGGTGAGTGAATGACCTCATCAATTCTACTACCTTTAGTTATTTTGTAGGCATTGATGAAGAGTAGATTCATCTTTATAAAATGTAATAATCAGTAATTTTGCCCTTAATGTCTATACTTCCATTGTTTTGGGTACATCATTTTCAGTCAATGTGAATTACATCTTGAAATATCAGATTTTTTAGCGAAGTTTTACTGAAGTCATTATCATCAACTAGACTTACTCACATTTTCAAAATGACTTTATACACGATCAGTGTATGCATGATCTGATAATATACATTTTTTATACTATCATAGTATAGAAATTATGCCCTAAAATTAGGTTGCTTGTTTGTTTATGAATCTCGTAGAAAATGCTCATATTCCTTCTTGAGATGGTTCATAGCCCAACTGTTTTTTAAAAAAATGGTGCTTTTATTTTAGCTTTAATGTTGCCCAAAAACTTGATTTTGAAGGTAGCTAGTTTGAAAATTTTACAATTGGAAACATGTAAATGTAGTGTCATTTAATTTGTTGTTTATATTTTTGTTTTAAGAATTTCGGGTAATAACTGACCTACGATCCAACTAATTTGCTGGAACGATAATCTATCTATACTTACTATATTAAAAGCACGAAGGCCCTATCGAAATGTCGTTCGCTTTTTTTATCCTTAAAAAATAATTTCTACATTAGACAAAATAGTCATTTTACTATTTTTTCTAATATGTAGGATTTTGAAATTAATTTAACTTTGCCTATTAAAAATTTCCTTGTAACTTGATCTATGTAAAACTCCTACTAATATTTAGGAATTTAATTGACCTAACCGAGAATTTTATATCGTTAATACTTCTAATATGGTATCCAAATTAGTCTAGAACTCTCTTACCTCTAATAAGTAGAAGTACTTATAATAAACACATCTACTTTTTCTCTCTTCTCCGATCTCTCTTTGCTCTTCTTTTATGTATCTTTTCTTTCTAATAGCCTTTTTATGAGAGATAAACTTTTAGTGTTGCCCCCCATTATATAGTTTTTGATTTCAGTTGTTGGAATATAATCAAAATCCATAAATTATTAATGGTGACACTGGGTTTTACTTTGTAGAAGAGAATTAGATTCTCGTGTTAGTAAAATTGGTTAGTAATTAATGATGTTTTATTTTTACTCTATAGTAGAGATGCATGCAATTTTATTTTTGAATTTTTGGATCAAATTGTAATGCAGTCATATGTTGATTTCATAAATATTTGGAATATTGTTGATTATTTAACTAGAAATAGAGTTCTTATTTCATATTTGTTGTCAAGACCCTTTATTGGATTTGAATTATATGTTTAATGATTAGAAGTTAATTTTCGCTTTTGTTTTTGAAGAAATTTAACCGTAAACCAAGTTAAAGGAGTTTGAGTGTATTGGCCTATTAGGGCATGTTATGGCTTTATCAAATATCAGTTTTGAAGATTCAGGGAGCCAAGAACTAAAAAGTTATGAGGTGTAATTTCAAATGCCGTAACGTGGTATGAAACTTTTTACTGTAACTTAAACAAGTAATATTTTTTGCTTTAGTCTTAATCGATGAATTGTTTTTAAAGGCTTATGGGTCTTCCTCCAACTCGTCAGGAACTCTAAATAATAGCGAAATCGAAGGGTTTTGCAACTGGTCACTTCGATTTTGTTCAGGCAAATCGATTTTGGTGAGGCAAGAAGAATTTTCAATAGTTGGGCATTAGGGTTCTTCAATTTGGAATTTTTTTTACTGATGGGGTGAATAAGGCCCGTTTAAAGACTTTATTTTTATTTACTAGACATTTTAATTACGTAGCTTACTAATAAAGTGTGTGTTTCTCACTCAAGTTAATATAGTTGGGCCAGGGCTTAGGAGGGAGTAAATAAATACAATTGTTTTAACAATAGTAGGGTGTTAGGACACCCGTAAAATTTAGGTGTGTAAATGATTTTTCAAGACAAGTTGAATGGGCTTATTTTAAATTATGGTATTTTGTCTTACTTTAATTTGATCGTATTTGATTTTATTATAAATTTATTGTATTTGGTTATATATGCATGTATAGGGTATGTACAAAAAGCCTTTTGCAGCATTTAGTAGCTTATGTTATTAAGAAATATAGTTTTGTACATGGTACCTAAACCATCACTTTAAATATTTATCCTATGGCGCCTGACATAATTTTCGAAGATTTGAATCAGGGTAAAAGCATGTTGTATTTTGGTATTATTTGTTATAGGCATTATTTGTGCTTGATTTTTTGGTTGTCATTATGTTTTATTATTTGATGGTATACAAAAAGATAAAGTCTATAATATAGGAGAAAATTTTGACTGAACCTAAGATGTCAAATTCAACGTATATTTTATATTTAACGTGGTTATTATACATCTATTATATTATGTGCTCGAGCATTTAAAAAGTTAATCGACCTTGTTAATCTTTAAAAGTATATTTAATGCTAGTTAAAGTTGTATTTAGCATTAAAAACTCAAATCACCATAGAATTTGTTAATAAAAGAGATATAGGATTTGTAAATCAGTAGAGTTCTTATTCTAAATAATAGGCTATCAAGTATTTCCAAACCTACTGCTATTAGTTGCAAAGTTGTCTATGTAAGACTTGCTTAAGTATTACCTTTGCTAACATGGGACAAACTTGCCCTGTTCATCTTTACAGGTCCAGAAGACACTCAATTATTTTGAATTTAACTATTGCGTTAATATAATAAATCAATATTGTATCTTCTTTAACGTACATTGCCGTTTTACATAATTTCTTTTTCTTGTACACAAATTTAATTGATTGACACGGTATACGCGTGCAACGCATGTACTCTAAAACTAGTGTAATTGAAAAGTATAAGAAACTCATTATACCTCAACACATTTTCTATTTTAGATCTTTCAGGTTTATTAATTGATATTTAATATTCAAACTTACTTGCAGTTGCAATTTAAATGATCTAAAAATCTAATTTAACATCATTTGAATAAAACTTATAAATTCATACATCATACACTTTCTAGGATAGATTGTACACACATGAGTTTCTTGTCCAATTATTTTGGTGCGAAGTTTTTGGAGTTCATCATAATGTATAATCATAAATATCAATTTTATTCTCTTAAAAGAGGTATAATAACGTACAATGCAATAAGTTAAATCGTCGAAATGCTAAGCTGCAACTATTTAGAATTTGAATATGTAAACAAAGTCGGTCAATTTGAATGTCACCTATTTTATTACATACTAGTATCTACGAACGTGCGTTGCACGTTAATAATGGCACATGATGATTTAAACATTTGTTTATATAAAAAAATAATAAAATTTAATTAATGAGAGAAATTTTTTATGTATAATAATACAACAATCATCTAAATGCTGAAAAATATTATTACATTAGCATAATACATGAATTTAAAATAAAAGGACAACAACAAGACTTATACAAACGATCAATTTTGTCATGTCAGTTAGATAATTATATATTATAGTTTAAACGCATTTAATGTGATGGTATCTTAACGAACACTTCTTTGTGGACAATATTTTTTATGTATGTTTCCTCCTAATGCGTTGGTTGCTCTGTCTTAACCAGAACTCTTGTTGTCGATCTTGTTATCCCTCTTGAAAGTACAACATACAGTTGTTCGTGCAAGAAAACATATTGTGATTTATTAGTGCAAAACATAACCATACTAAAAATTATTTTTACACAAATTTAAAAGGATATTACTTAGTTTCGGAAGGCGAAAGTTGAATTCAGGGATTAGAATATACTTAGAAGCACATTAACCAGTATCATAATTTTTGCATCTATGACATTATCATCAAAACTTCTATGTGTCATGTGTGTGATATTACATAAGCTATTCGGCGTATCTAAGTTTTTCAGTAGCATGGCGGGCATATTGTTTCTTCAAAATTAACCTATATATAATGGAACATCAATTTTAACTTAGTCTATTATATATACGGTGACACTACATACGTAAGAAATAAGAATCTTGACAACAAACATGTATGGTAGAAGACCATTTGGTATTAAAGCATTTAAGTATTCTTCTTGGTAGTAATTATTGGTATCATTTTCTGCTGTGTCAAATACTGAAAATATTTTGTTTTTACTATAAAATTTTGCAATCAACCTTTTATTTAGTTGATCAACATATTCATTTCTGCTAGCTAAGATATCTTTTTGATTCTATCATGCGATTTGCACAAAATCTAATGATAGAAATATTTCTCTTATTAAATGCACTAGTATTACCATTGGGATTGATAACCAAGTATTCAGGAATAACCAAATCATATTTTATTGGATGCTCTTCTTCGTTTCCGACACGAAGCAAGAAGATACTAAATACTGGATCTGTTCTTACTTGATATTTCTTATCAGTTGAATCTTTTCGTTTGATGCCAGAAGTATAACTTTGGCAAGCTAGCTTTTACAGTCTCAGTTTTCATCGATTTTGGAACTAATGGTACTACTTGACATAAATCACCTCCCAAACCATTAAGTTTTCGTCAAACGGTTCATTAATATCTAATATATCTCTAGAACTCCGGGCAATTATTTCGATCGTTTAACACTTAGCCATAAGTGCTTCATCCCATATTATCGATTTTGCTTTCCTTATAAATTTAGCACCATTGCTCTGCTTTGATATATTTGTGATGGTTATTTAAGTTGTTTCAAGAGGTATATCAAATCTAAAGTAGGTAGCCTCACAATAAAATCGTTGTTGGTACACCACTTTCTATTATTGCTAATAGTGTCATGCCTCTTGATATGATATTTGCAAGTAATTCATGACATTGAAATAATATTTCGATTTCGCCGGAGGTATCTACAAAGAATAATCCCGTTATACCAGAGTCGAGTCTTTATAATATAGTCTTGAAAGCTTGTTCTTGTTTAGGATTTAGCTAATTCTGCTTCCTGAGACACTTGCATATCATTTTGATTCTTAATAATATATAACCTTTTTACTTTGTGTTCTAACGCTCTTTTTATGGAATAAATTTATATACCCTAAGATTTTTTTTAACTTGAATAAGAATTTTACTCATATGATGAATTTAAAAAAAAAAAATTGAATTGGATTCTTGTGCTAAATAATTAATTAAAAGATTTAATTATTTTTTTTAACATAAAAAATAATTTATTCTATGTTGATTCAGATCTTACTATTAGTACATCTCTTATTTTTTAAAATTTAATCTTAATTATAATTTTATCCACCATAAATTTCAAAGAGTAAAAGATTGATATGACATTTTACTTTTAGATCTTTATGTTTGTAGAATCATTAGTGGTATTGACTCTTACTAACTATTTTTTTTTTCTCTTTCTCACACATTTGTATTCTTAAATATTTTCTTAGTTATTATTTAATAATTGGATTTTATTTAATATTACACGAAAAATTAATTAAAAAAATATTATTTTAGTAGAAAAAATAGTTCAAATATAAAATAAAAATATGTTATAGTGGGGGTATTTTTTTCTCAATTTCAACTCTTTATGCAGTCCATTTAATATTACTTTTATTTTTTTCTTCGTATTGGACATTATTTAGTGGTAATGTATTGCCAATACGAAGGATTATTATGAAACTGATTTTATTAAACCTTCCTACATATTTTTAATGAGAATTTATTAGATAAAATTTTATTAATTTAAAATCTTACATATTAAAAATTAGCATAGATGGTCAGACGAATACCAAATTAAAACTTAACAAGAGATTAAGAATTAAAAAATAAAATAAAAATAAAAGGCACCAAGCAGGATGACTTCGAATCAATGCAACAAAACTATATGATCGGGTTATGTTTGGATTTTAAATGTAGAAACATGTACAATGCAAATATAAAATCATTTGCAATACTACACACAGAATAGTTATTAATTTAAATACTAAATATAAGGTAAAAAGAATATAAAGACGTAGAAACTTACCTAACATATGCTTTGAAGATTGGATTCCAGATATCCAAAAAAATAACGGCGGAGTGGCTCAATTAACTCTTAAAAGCATATGTAATTACAGTGAGTCCTTTATTCAAATTAGGAACAAAAATATTGAATAACTTCGTAATAGAGGATAGAGAATAAATCAAATTTCACTATAGTTGTTACAACATCGAAGAAAATACCGTACAAGACCAATCTTTGAAAGAAAATTCACGTGTTGAGGGAAATTAAATTGCCTATAGTCTATAGAAAGACTAACATTCCAATATTCACATGTACTGCTTGTTCATAGCTTGTATAACTTTGGAATTTAATCATGGTAGGAACTGATTTAAAGATTCTTCAACAACACTTTTGCTTGTTCAAAATAAAGAAAACTCTTTATATATACAAACAACAGAAGCTTCAAATTATTCTTCTCCTAGTCAGATTGGAATGGTTCTAGAATATCAATATAAGTAAAAGTTCTTGTCCTTGTGAGATTGGACTGGCTTTAAAATTTCAATACAAGTAGAAAAGAATACCGCAAATAGCTAAGAAGTTCGAACTTAAGGGGTATTATTATCTGAAATCTAACAATTTTATCCAATTATGTCCTAAAACTAATAGGATTATAAGGCTAATATCTAGAATTCCGATTATGTCCTTTTATTATGAGTTATTATGCTTAATATTATAAGGTTAGTTTTGTAAACCGACATTGTATTCATGCTTTTATAATAATATAGATAACTGGTTATTCTCCTATTAATATTTTGTTACATTATAGGAGTAATCGGTTACAATTTGTTACATAGAATTTTCAGATTGACCTGTCTAATTGAAAAGAATAACAAATTTCATTATTTGTTATACATAAATTTTTTCTCAAAATTTTAGCTCTTCATTTATAATTTTCGGATGGAGAATAAGCTTCAAAAAATATAGATTTTTCTCATACATTGTTAGAATAATTCACGGGACGAGAGCAACAATAGCATACCTGACGCAGCGGAAGAATTATCGAATTCACCACCAAATTAATAGCCCCAAGTCGTACTCTGAATCTCTTGGAAATGGAGTTTTATCCACGAACTAAATATCCTAGATTTTTTGTGTGTGGGAGAATTCAAGAGGATGATTTCCTGTCTCTTGAAGTTGCATGTGAAAACTTATGCAGACTTTTCCTTTTAAAGAAGAAAAGATACGGTCTTCTTCTGAAAAATCAACTTCCCACTTTTTCATATTTTTCTCCCCTTTTATTGTGAAGTAACTTCTTTATAGATAATCCCCTTGTCACGACCCAAAATCCCTCCGAAAGGGGGTCGTGATGGCACCTAGTCTCTACAACTAGGTAAACCTAACATTAACATAATTAACGACAATATTCACTAACTTCGAATTAGCTATCTCTGTCAATTTATAATTTCCAAAACCGGTAGTACAAGTCATAAGCATTTCTAGGAGTAGCTATACAAAATTAATACATCACTGTTCCAGAACAAAAGAAAACAATGGAAATAGGTACAATAGAAGGTGACTCCGAGACCTGCAAACGCAGCAGCAGCTTTACCTTGAGCACAACCACTAACGATCAAATACCTGGATCTGTACAAAAATGTACAGAAGTGTAGTATGAGCACACCACAGCGGTGCCCAGTAAGTATCAAGACTAACCTCGGTGGAGTAGTGACGAGGAACAGTCAAGGCACCTACTGGACTAATAAGTTGAACAAGATATGATAATAAACTAACAAGATAAAGATAACAAGAGTATGAGTACACGACAACAAGAGAATCACGTAAAAATCAAAGGAATACAACAACATTTACAAAAACAACAAGACATGTAAGGCACGTGATAACTACATAGGTAATCACAACAATTTAGACAAGTAGCATATATGCACAGAGTCATAGAGGAACTCACAATTAAGAAGTAACAAAACAAAAAGAAAGGCAATAATTTCAACTAAGGCAAATAAGGCCAAACAACAAGCAAGAGATAAATAAATTCTAATAACATCATATAGAGAATGTAAGTGTAGCCTAACAACAAGATACCACATATTATGACAATTTGATCAAAGGCATGAAAAAAGACTAGACAATCTAACCGGGCAACACCACATATAAACTGTGTACCCACTCGTCACCTTGCGTACACAGCTTTCACATATCGAGATAGCACAATTGACTCAATTCCTAAGGGGTGATTTCCCCCACACAAGGTTAGGCAAAATACTTACCTCAATTCGGCCAACTCAATACTCAATTTAGCTTTTTCTTTACCAATTCACCATCGCTCGGCCCAATCTATCCAAAGAATACTTAAATACATCAATCAATGCGAGAGAAAAGAATTTCAATTAACAAAGCTATGATCCTTATACAATTTGCAAAAAGTCAACTCCCTGGGCCCGCACCTCGGAACTCGATAAAATTTAACACCCATTCAATTACGAGTCCAACCATACTAGTTTCACTCAAATCCAACTCCGAATCGATATTCAAAACTCAAAAGTTCACTTTATGAAATTTTAGACAAAATTCCCAAATTTCACTTTGAAATCATCAATCAAATGCCTAAAACGAAGATGGATTTATGAAATATAATCAAAATCAAGTGTAGAACACTTACCCCCAATCCATATAGTGAAAATCACCTCCAAAAATTGTCCAAATCCGAGCTGCCCAACTCAAAATATGACCAAATGACCAAACTTTCGATATTAAGTATTTTTGCCCAGCTGTTCTGTCTTGGTTTGCATGCCAAATGATCCGATACTCGCTTTTGATGCCTCCATTGGATTCCTTGTCAGTCAAGTTAGGCTTTTGAATCACTCTATTTGACCTTATAATGAAGGAGATATGTTTGGTTTCAATATTTGGAAATAGTGCAGATTTTTAAATACGAAGTCAATGGCAATTTCGTAATTAATTTTAAAAATCTAGAGCCCAATTCTTAGCAAAATGACCATAAAATCCTCATACAATGTCCAAATTTGATGATTCTTTTTGATATGGCTCCTTAATTACAATACAGATCTAATGCTTCAATCAAAACAGAAATCGGAGCTCACTTGTTTAATGTGGTACTATTTATGCTTGAAGAAACGACGTCGAAAAATAAGAAAAACGAGCGCAACACAACCTAAACCTATCCGAAACTCACTCGAGCCCCTCGGGACCCCGTACGAACATACCAACAAGTCCCATAAGAAAACACGGACCTACTCGAGGCCTTAATCACGCATAACAACATCGAAACGACGAAACGCACCTCAAATCAAACGTAATAAACTTTCGAACTTTCGACTTCCAAAAACTCGCGCCGAAACATATTAAATCAACTCGAAATGAACTCAAATTTCGCACACAAGTCCTAATAGATCATATGGAGCTACTTGTGCCCCCAAACTATCGAGCAAAGTGCAAATTCTCAAAACGACCGGTCAGGTCGTTACATTCTCCCCCACTTAAACATACGTTTGTCCTCGAACGTGCCAAGAGTTGTTCCAAATCCATCAAACCACTACATGAGCTCACTATACATACACCCGTGGGTGATTTCCCATCACCCAAACCTATGTAGGACTGACAATGCAATTTAACTGAAGATCTCACTTCATCCTTAGTCCATAACCTTAGGACAGAACCGAAATCTCAACATCTGAAATTCATCATAGGACCCGAATCTCGCATCATCTCACTGTATAAACCTGAACAAGCCGAATCAAGCCATAATTCCAACCAAGGGTACAATCACACGATGTTCCACACAACTCAAATGCCCGTAGCAATAGCTTCTGACCACCATAGCTGCCCAATAACATTCTGGACGTCGGCAATACACTTCACATTGAATAGAAACTTGTTCCGGACCTCCACAATGCTGCCCATGATAAAGAAACATGTGGGGACTCATAACCTCCCATGAAGTCAACAAGTCAAGAAGCTCTCTCGTCCGTCAAGGGCCATTGCCCAAATCTTAGCAGAAATAGCCTCGTACTTCCAAACACTCCTCACCCCCATCCCCCACTATGATAGTGCGAATCCCAGGTCTAAGAACCTCATCACAGCCAATACAAGCAGCCCAACTAACAACTCATCACGTAACCACACGGATTCTCACGCCACACAGCTCGTACACCAACTCAGCAATAACTTAGTTATGCAGTACAAATAAAAGGAAAGCAAGGTATAAGGATTATCTAACAAGTACAACATGTGTAACAACAAAAGTACAGTTTCATTAAATAATCCCACAAAGAGAAAACAAAACACCAAATAAACACAAGGATAGGGTATCCTACATAACATCCGCTGCGGTGTGCAGCCCGCTCCCAGATACTCATCAAGCCAAAGTGCTCGGGTTCACTGATCACATGAATACGGATATCAAACACAGTAGAGTGCACAAATATAACTGTGGGAAAAATGAATAGAATTAACAAAACATGGAAGAAAGCAAGCACAACTAAGGTGCAATGAACCAATCAACATCACGAGGGCCATTTCGCCCACATCGCCATAAGGCCTGAACGGAATTACAACATGCGTGGAGAATAATCATACAACCTCACAGCCTATCACAACATAAGAGAGTAGCACATAACATAGGGCACAAATAATATCCATTCTTCCCGGTAACATATCCATGATAACAATCTTACAAGAGCACACAAACTTGACCTGATATAAAATACATATTCTCGTTGAGCTTTCAAACAACCCCTAACCGAATCCCGATCCTTCCCAATTAGGTAAATATCCTTCCAAATGTCCATAGCGACCTATCGATAATGTATGCTATCAGTTATCCCATTCTCACATGCCTTCACAATCCGCAAATAAGAAATAGCCCGCATATGGGGACATCCATCCCCCCAAAACCTTAGGAATACCAAAATTTCCATACTCAAACTCAACTACGCAAATCAAATGGCTGATACATCACTCACACCCCATCATCTTATTGAAGCACCAATATAGATTTTCCGACCGCATAACAAAACCTGAACCTCAAAAGCCTCAAGACCCAATAATCACCATGCCACTAGCCACGCATTTACAACCCAAAACTCAAGGTCTTTTCCAAAATGCACGCTCTTCACGTATGCTATCCAATAATGCCAACATTCTATTAAATTCTGATATCCATCCAGGAGAAAATCATAATGTACAACATTTTCCTTGTGCCCATAGCAGTCAACCGACTCAAGCCGTGGCCAACACCATCGAGAACTCCCGAGATTCGCCCGCACGCAACTAAGCCATCAGGACTGCACCTCCGCACTCAACCGAGTCACACAAACCGTCCAATCCAAGAGTACTGCCATAAATGCCGGTGGAGAATTCCCATTCAAAAGGACCAATTACCTCCATTGCTATGCTGACCCAACACTACAGAGCTGACGCATTTCTTTGGATACTCCTTGTCTTTCCGCTAGGGTAAAACTTCTCCCCGTCGATGTGCAATGGTTCCAATCAAAACCCAAGTGCAGATAATCCTAGTACGAACCACGTAGCCTAGAAGCTCATAAACCACCGTATTTCCTTTGAAGCACCCCGTTCTGCCGCAACCACGATTACCCATGCTGAATCGACCTTCTGTGAATCTGGAGTTGTTTCTTGGACTCCCCTTGATACTAAAATGTAGATTCATTAATGACGCAGAAACACCGTAAGCCCCAATATCATCCCATGCAAAATCTCAAGCCTTAGTCATATACAAATTTCAGAAACTTTCCAATACCACATATATACATACCTCAGGCCATAACTGATGTAAATCTGACTCTGCAATCTAAATGCCGCTAGTGGAATCCCCCACTTGACACGGAGCCATAGAAAACAACCTCTGATGATCCGCAAAACTAACCTTCACAACTCGTACAACACCAATCACAAGGTACTCCAGTTCATCCACTAAGTGCATGTGCATCCTCGTGATCGTCAAAGTCGTTTCCTTCAGTGCCTTGAATGACAATATGTACCATCCACTGATTAGAAATCTCATATGAACCACATAGTCTCCAATACCACCAACTATCCTTAATCAACATCCACCTCGTGACCCCACAACAATCTCGACGACTAGTCAACCAATTAAACCTTCCCAAGCTCGTACTCATCCACCAGATGCCGAAACCTGCTGCACCTCCATGTGAACAACTGAATAGTCTTTAAATACCTCTGTATCTTCAGTCTAAACCACTGGCGCATAGCGGACACTGAGAGGGCAATATCGTACATGAGTGGATGTAAAGGAACATAAGATATATTCCTCAAGCTGAATCGATGTCGCACGACAAGGAATGAAAGAAGTGGAATTTCCTAATAGTTTCTGTAGTCCCTCGAAGATAAGTACAGACGTCTCCATACTGATCCGCAAGACTCTACTAAACCTGCTTATGAATCGTAGCACCTATCAACCAAGGGCTCTGATACCAACTTGTCACGACCTAAAATCCCTCCGAAGGGGGGTCGTGATGGCACCTAGTCTCTAAAACTAGGTAAGCCTAACATTAACATAATTAACGACAATATTCACTAACTTCGAATTAGCTATCTATCACGACCCAAACTCAACCCATTGTGATGGCGCCTATGGTGAAACTAGGCCAACCTCAACTCAACGTAATCCAAACCACAATACTAGAATTTAGAACATTCGCGGAAAACACTTTTATCATTTAAGTTAACTGTTTAAAAACATAAGGCAAAATCCATACTACGATACAACCAGGCCAAAATCAGGATGTCACGGAGTACATGAGCGTCTAGGGAGATAACATAGTCTACTACAATGTTCACTGAATATAACTAAAGCACAACTAGAATAGAGAAGGAGGGTCAAGATCTGCGAACACCATGCAGATACCTCAACAATCTCCCAAGCTTGCAACCCCGATCAGTGACCACCACTGGGACTGAAAGTACCTAGATCTGCACACAAGGTGCAGAGGGTAAGGTGAGTACACCTACTCAGTAAGTAACAGGTCCAACCTTTGGACTGAAAGGTAGTGACGAACGTAACCTCAATAGGAAATAGAAATAAACGGTGCAGTAAATTAGGCATGTTATTCTTCAGGAATACAACTCAACAGTAAAAATTAAAAACCAATCTGAACAATGTAAGATATAAAGCTCAACTAACTTTACATCCCAAATGCACAAAATGTATGAAATGCGCCATGTGCTCCCACTCTCAAGTGCTCAACCACTTGGTACTGCATGTGGCCATCCGGCCCAGGGAAATCCATCCCGGAATATATACGACACTGACTGCAAGTCAACCAGTACCGAGGAACAAGGGTAATCCAACCCTGAGGAGAAATCCTTCTCCAGGTATATATATATATATATATATATATATATACGCACTCAACCACTCGGTACCGCATATGGTCATCCGGCCCAGGGAAATCCATCCCGAAACATACTCATCAATGACTATAAGTCACTCGGTACAGAGGAAAGGGGTAATCCATCCTTGTGGAAAAATCCATCTCCAGATATCAATGCTTTGGAATAATCCATGTCCAGGGAAATCCATCCCTCGAAATATCATTTGCTCACTGGGGGTGTGTTACAGACTCGGGAGGAGCTCCTACAGCCCAAGCGCTATCACAATCATCAACATAACCACTGCGACGTGCAGCCCGATCCCATAACTGTCAATCAAAATTAGGCTCTCGGCCTCACTCAGTCATCACTCTCCAGTCCCACACACACGGGCTCACAATGCCATGAAACTAGCCCGGAACAATGATATGATGTGCCAAATAATAACGACTGAGACTGAGTACAGAATATCAATGAATCTAATGACATGACAGCAAGAAACGATCACTCGGGTCTCAATAGTATCGGTGTAAAGCCCCAACAGGACAGCTAGCATGATTTACAAGACATTTACTTAATCACATGATAGAAAACAAGGATATCAACAAGAAAGAGTCACTAAGCGGTGCCATGGAATGAACCAGGCCACAATTCTCACGGTGCACGCCCACACGACCGTCACTTGGCATTTGCATCACCTCAATATTTATCATATAGCACATAGTTCGGGGTTTCGAACCCTCAGAACCAAGTATGGAGGCGTTACTTACCCGAACCAGGCCAAACTCCTATTCTACGATGCCTTTGCCCCTCAAGTCAACCTCCGGATGCTCCGAATCTAGCCATAAACAATTCGATACAATCAACACGAGCTAAAGGAATCGATCCCATAAGAAAATGCTAAGCTTTAGGCCAAAAGTCAAAAAGTCAACTCAAAAGTCGGGCCCCGGGCCTACGTCTCGAAATTCGACCAAAGTCAAGAAATCCGACAACCCATTCGATTATGAGACTAACCATACTGGTTTCAATCATAACCGACTTCGAATCGACATTCAAAACTCAAAAATCCATTTTATGAAGTTTCTACAATTTTCCCCAATTTTTCATCCCAATTCACAAATCTAATGATAAATCCAATGATATATTCGTGTATTTTAGCCAAATCTGAGTTAGAATCACTTACCCCGATGAATTTCTTGAAAAACCTTCAAAAAATTGCCAAGGCCCGAGCTCTCTAGGTCAAAATATGAAATGAAACCCTGAACCTCGTATTTTATAGTGCACCCCTCAGATTCTCATTTCGCTGACCGCCAAATTCCACCGCTCCTGCGTTCGCCGCTTCGCGGTCCGCGAACTTCCCACCGCAGTCGCGAAAGTCTCCAGCTCCTGCGGTCGCGACCAATTTTTTCTGCTGTCCGCGCTAGCCTCCACCGCTGGCCGTGGAATCCTGCCGCTTCCGCGAAATCCTTTTGCTGTCCGCGTAAAATCTGCGCGGTCAGCACTCCCCAACTTCAGAAACCCAACACCAGCAACATCAACAGCTCTTTCAACAGCTAAACTCACCCGCTAACCATTCGAAACACACCTGAGGCCCTCGGGACCTCGACCAAACCTACCAATACATCCCATAACCTCATTCAAACTTAATCGAGCCTTCAAATCACTCAAAACAACATCAAAACACCCAATCACACTCGGATTCAAGCCTAAGGACTTCTAAGTCTCCAAATTCCACAAACGAAGCTGAAACTTATCAAACCACGTCCGAATAACCTCAAATTTTGCACACAAGTCACAAATGACACTAAGAACCTATTCCAACTTCCGGAATTCCATTCCGAGGTTGTTTACACATAAGTCAACATCCGGTTGACTTTTTCCAACTTAAGCTTCTAAATAGGATGCTAAGTGTCTCATTCCTTTCCAAAACCACTCCAGACCCGAATCAACCAACACGATACGATAAAACACAGCTGAAGAACATAGAGGAAAGCATAAACGGGAAAACAGAGCTATAACTCATGAAATGACCAGCCGGGTCGTTACATCCTCCCCCTCTAAAACAAATGTTCGTCCTCGAACGAGTTTAGAAACATACCTGAAGCCTCAAATAGTTGTGGATATTTGCTCCGCATCTCCCTCTTGGTCTCCCAAGTAGCTCCTCCACGGGCCGACCTCTCCACTGCACTTTCACTGAAGCTATATCCTTTGATCTCAACTTTCGGACCTGCCGCTCCAAAATAGCTACTGGCTCCACATCATAAGTCAAATCACCGCCTAACTGAACTGTGCTGAAATCCAGGACATGAGATGGATCACCGATATACTTCTGGAGCATGGAAACATGAAATATCGGATGCACCCCCGACAAGCTAGGTGGCAAAGCAAGCTCACAAGCCACTTCCCCAATCCGCCGAAGCACCTCAAAAGGCCCAATAAACCGAGGGCTCAACTTGCCCCTCTTCCCAAATCTCATAACGCCCTTCATGGGCAAAACCTTCAGTAAAACTTTCTCCCCAACCATGTAAGTCACATCACGAGCTTTTCTGTCAGCATAACTCTTTTGCCTTGACTGAGCAGTACGAAGCCGCTCCTGAATCACTTTCACCTTGTCCAAAGCATCCTGCACTAAGTCTGTACCTAAAAACCTAGCCTCGCCCGGCTCAAACCATCCCACTGGAGATCTACACCGTCTCCCATACAAAGCCTCATAGGGAGCCATCTGAATACTCGATTGATAACTATTGTTGTAAGCAAACTCCGCGAGCGGTATAAACTGGTTCCATGAACCACCAAAGTCAATAACATATGCACGTAACATGTCCTCTAATATCTGAATAGTGCGCTCGGACTGCCGGTCCGTCTGAGGGTGAAAAGCTGTGATCAACTCAACCTTAGTACCCAACTCTCGCTGCGCGGCCCTCCAAAACTGTGATGTAAAGTGAGTACCTCTATCTGAAATGATGAAAACCGGGACACCATGCAGGCGAACAATCTCTTGGATATAAATCTCAGCCAATCGCTCTAAGGAATAGGTAGTACATACAGGAATGAAGTGCGCAGACTTGGTCAGCCGATCCACGATCACCCAAATAACATCGAACTTCTTCAAAGTCCGTGGGAGTCCAACTACAAAATCCATGGTGATCCGCTCCCACTTCCACTCCGGAATCTCTATTTGCTGAAGCAAGCCATCCGGTCTCTGATGCTTGTATTTCACCTGCTGACAATTGAGGCACCAAGCTACAAACCCAACTATATCTTTCTTCATCCTCCTCCACCAATAATGTTGTCTAAAATCCTGATACATCTTCGCGGCACTCGGATGGATGGAATACCGCGAGCTATGAGCCTCCTCCAGAATCAACTCCCGAAGCCCATCGACATTGGGCATGCATATCCGGCCCTGCATCCTCAATACCCCGTCATCACCAATAGTCACATCCCTGGCATGATCATGCAGAACCTTGTTCTTGAGGACAAGCAAATGAGGATCATCATACTGGAACTCTCTAATACGATCAAACAAGGAAGACCGAGAAACCACACAAGCTAGGACCCGTCTGGGCTCCGAAATATCCAACCTCACCAATCGATTGGCCAAGGCCTGAACATCAACTGCAAGAGATCTCTACCCAATAGGGATAAACGCAAGACTGCCCATACTCACCGCCTGCCTACTCAAGGCATCGACCACTACATTGGCCTTCCCTGGATGGTACAAAATAGTAATATCATAGTCCTTTAGTAGTTCCAACCATCTCCGCTGCCTCAAATTGAGGTCCTTTTGCTTGAACAAGTGCTGGAGTCGGTTGTACTGATACTGCACTCTGAACTTTCTATGCAAATTTTGGTGCAAGCAGTGGCTGATTGAGAGATTGGCTGCAGGTTACTCAGTTTGGAGACCCTAGTCCTGTAGGCATCCGCAGGCCCTGGCATCCCCTTCTACATTTCTACATTTCTGTTTTCTTTCTTTTCAAAACAGTTGTAATTTCTTTTAGACTAATGTTTGTAGAAAATTCTAATATGTTCGTGAGTTGTGACACCGAACTCTGGGTAGTAATAGTAATAGTGTTGGTAATAGTATATAAACAAAGAAATTTTTTACTTACTTCCGCATTTAATGTTACTTGTTTTAGCTTGTTACTTTGTTTATCATGGAAAGGAAAAAGGAAATTGGTTAATAAAACTCTAACGTTGGCTTGCCTAGTAAGTGTGATGTTAGGCGCCATCACGGTCTCGGTGGTGAAAATTTCGGGTCGTGACAGTTTAAGTGGCCAGGAGGTCATTTTGCCTTTTAAATATAGCCTATAAGTCTTTAAGAACCAATTATGCAAAATTTGAAACTCAGTAAATAATAGGCTTATTCCTATATGCTTTTTTACTTAAAATACATAACATGCATTTAATAGCCTGTTTGGCCAAGCTTCTCAAGTGGCCAAAAGTGCTTTTTTTCCCAGAATCACTTTTTTTTCCAACTTAAGGTGTTTGGCCAAGCTGTTTTAGGGGGAAAAAAGTGCTTTTTGGAAGAAGCAGACGCAGTTTCTGAGAAGCAGAAAAAAGTAGTTTCTTCCCAAAAACAGAAGCAGAAGCAGTTTTGACTTTTCTTCTTACCAAAAATACCCTTAACAAAATATAGTATATACCAAAATAACCATTAAACCTAATACTTAGGATATTAATGTATAAGTATTTCTTCTTATTTTTAGGATAACTTTCGAATATATAGTGACTTTAGGGGTGAATGCTTTTTAATATATTTAACTTATATTAAAAGAATTAAGTACTTTTTAATTTTATTTTCATATTTTACTTAAATAAAATGAAAAGATTTAATTATTGCTTGTAATAATAATTTTTTGAGATTATTTACTTACTTATAATATTAACTATTAAATAAATCTATTCATGTCCTTATTCGTAATTTGATACTTAAAAGCACTTTCTGAAAAGCTTGGCCAAACAAAAATTATTACTCAAAAGTGCTTTTCAGAGTGATTAGCCAAACAAAAACTGCTTCTATCCAAAAGTACTTTTGGAAAAAACACTCTCAAAAAAAAAATTAATTTCTCTAGGTTGGCCAAACAGGCTAGCTCAAATACTTCTTTGAGATTTAAACAAAAAAAAATTCTTTTCTTATAAAATGTTTATTATTCGTTGATAGATCTAAAGCTCATGCCGTAGAAGCTCATGTATTGTGTTCTTAACACTAAAGCAAAGCTTGGATGGCGGTAGTATTACAATTTCCAGCTAGCTAGCTACTGGAAAGGAATATTCAAGTAAGAAAAAGATAAAAGTAGGAAGTAGGACAAAATCAAATATTAGTACTAATGCAATTCTAGCTAGCTAGCTATTAGAAAAGAATATTCAACAAATATAAAAATATTAAGTAGGACAAAATCTGACATAGAATAGCAACTACGTAGAAACTCAATACCGACATTTATATCGCTGCCTACTCTCTGATCTCTACCCCAACCCCTTTCCGCAGCTAATTAATATTTGGGTGGTAAGTTTAAAAGCTAATTAAATTATTATAAAGTACAGTATTGAATAATTGACTTAAATAACCGTTCATCTAATAAATTAAATTAAAACTGATCGATAAATATATAATATTATCTATAATTTATATATAATATATGTATTATTTATGTATATATAATTGAGAAAATAAATACTGAGTTTGATCGATTATTTATATAAGAATTCTTTTTTTTTTACAACTTATTTTTATGTGTTTAATAAATACAGAAAATATTTACAGATCAAACGTTTACGAGTTAATATTAGTCAAAGGCATAAATTGATCACTTCAAACTACACTAATACATTATATATATAGAAAAATATAGTCTTTACATTTTGTTTGATATAACACTTCTTTTTATTTTAATTGGGGCGTTTTAATTTTCAAATTGTTTGAGAAGTTCATAACTATTCAAATTTACAACTTTAATAGGACAAGCTTTTAAATCTTTGACGATATGGAGGTGGTGCAACACGCTACGTCTTAGGCTCTAACATGACCTGGAAGGACGCGTGGCAATTGAGAATAACGAGTTTTTTTTTCCTCGGGAAATAACGAGTTCACTACTTATGTACATGGATAAATAATATGCAAAATTTCTATTACGATAAGATGCGATCGGATAAATGAGATTCCTCAAACTTTTAATTGTAGAGTTTAATATTCGAGATTTGAGAACGAAACGATCCTTGATAAAAAAAAATTTTCCTTAAATAGGTTAAATGCAAAACGAATTATCAGATGATTATAACAAAAAGCGAAGTCCCTCGTTTTAATTAACTAAAACAATATTTTATTCAATACGTGTTTATTCTTTCTCTATAAAAAGTCAAATCACCATCACATGCACTATCGTTAACACTTCACAATTTTCTCTCTTCTCTCTCTTACACACACAAAATTATTGGTTTGGCTTTTTTTTTCCTCTTCTTTCAGCTCAGAAACAGCAAATAACTATCAAAAAAATCCATTTCTTAGAAGAAAGAACGATTTATTAGTGTTTCCAATATAATGGGAAATTGCATGGAAGCATGTTTACGAAGGGAAGAAATAGAGAAAAGCATTCAAGAACTAGAAACAGAGGAAAAAACAAGTGAAATTCTCAAGGCCGAAAAAGAAATGGAGAAAAAAGGAAATAATAGTATGAGAATAAAGATAGTTTTGACTAAAGAAGAGCTAGAAATGTTATTTCTTCAGTTGAAACTCAAAGAAGAGAAAAGTTTAGAGGATTTTTTGGAAGAAATAAAAAGAAGAAGAGAAAGAAGAGATTCTAAGTGGAAACCATCTTTAGAAAGCATTACAGAGAGCCCAGTTCCAGAAATTATGGATAGATCATGAGTTTTAAAAAAAAAAAAAGGAAATGTACGCATTTTTGTCTATTTTTTCCATATGTTTACCTTCGAATATATATCGTGAATTCGCGAGATACCTTGTTTTGGTATTTTGTTCTCTTTTTTTTTTTTCCCTTTTCATTATCAATTATCTTTTTTGATATAATCATTTGGTAATTGGTCTGAATAATTCAGATTCTCAATGCATTTATTTAAAAAGAAAGTGTTTTCTACCAAAAGTATATTTATTTTCAGAACTCGAATACAAGATCTCTTATTAATATCAGTGAATGGAACTCATCGATTCCACTACCTTTAGTTATTTTGTAGGCATTGATGAAGAGTAGACCCATCTTTATAAAATGTAATAATCAGCAATTTTGCCTTAATGTCTATACTTCAATTGTTTTGGGTACATCATTTTCAGTCAATGTGAATTACTGTCATGAACCAATTTTCCCTCCATAAAACGCTGTGACGGCATCTAGTATTTACGACTAGGTAAGCCTAAACAATTACGGAAATAACAGGAACAGAAGTAAAACTCACAACTAACTGCAACAATAATAACATAACTGAATTCCATGTCGCTCGGCATGTACAATAACTAACTCCTTAGTACAACACAGTCTTCCCAAAAGTCAGAACATCATGAGTCACAAACTACAGAAGGAGAACTAGTGTCTCTATACATCAGAGCCTAACAAAATAAGTACAAGAGAATAATGAACATAGGGGAGCATAGAGGGGGACTCCGAGGTCACCGGTCGCGGCAGATATACCTTGAAGTCTCCAACTGTCGCTGCTCACTGATGATAGTGTGAGTACACCATAGCGGTACCCAGTAAGTGCCAAGCCTAACCTCGGTCGAGTAGTGACGAGGTCGGGTCAGGGTCATACTGTATATAT
>NW_017674103.1:35913-59712 GCF_001879085.1 Nicotiana attenuata | reverse complement strand
ATATATATATATATATATATATATATATATATATATATATATATATATATATATATATATATATATATATATATATCGCAGTATAATAAAGATTGAACTTTAACAAGAAGAAAATCATAGAAACATAACAGTACAGTGAACAGAAATAACAACAAGGGATCTCCCGAGATAACGTCTCGTAGTCCCAAAAGTAAATGTGCAGGGGGATCTCCCGGAATACCGTCCGTAGTCCCAAAAGTAAATATGCAGGGGTATCTCAGGAATACCGTTCCGCAGTCCCAAAAGTAAATGTGCAGGGGGGTCTCCCGAAATACCGTTTCGTATTCCCAAAGTAAATGTGTAGGGGAATCTCCCGGATTACCGTTCCGTAGTCCCAAAAGTAAATGTACAGAGGGATCACCCGGGATACCGTCTCGTAGTCCTAAAGTAAATATGCAGGGGATCTCCCGGAATACTGTTCCGTAGTCCCAAAATAAATACGCAGCTCAAACAATGGAGATAACAACTATAACACGAAACCCTACAGTTTAGACTAAGTACAAGTCAAGGAAGAAGCAGGAAATCCACTAAACATGCTGCACAGAGTTCAGATAAGCATTTAAGACACGTAGGCATGTTATTCTAGGCTAAACAAGATAATTACACATTCTAGTATGCCTCAATTAAAGTGAAACAAATTATTACTCAGCGAAAAATGGAGTTTTACAATAATTAGCCCGTGTACGCACTTGTCACCTCACGTACACGGCGCTCACATATCACAACAATACCAATTCCTAAGGGGAGTTCCCCCATACAAGGTTAGGCAAGCCACTTATCACGAACCAAGCTCAATCAATCGGTAACAATGCCTTTTCCACAAATATCCGACTCCGAATGGTCCAAATCTAGCCAAAAGCAATTACATATCATAAATATAACTATAATAGACTAATCTAATTAATGAAATCAAGACTTTAATAAGAAATTCGAAAATTGCCCTAAAAAGCCTCCTCGGGCCCACGTCTTGAAATCGGGTAAAAGTCACAAAATATGAACACCCATTCACTCACGTGTTCACTCGTACCATAATTATCCAAATCCGATATCAAAATCTCAATCAAAACCCAAAATCTTAGTTGAAGAACTTCTTCCATTTTCCCCAAATTTTCAACCCAAATCCGAAATTAAATGGTGAAATTAATGATAGATTAGTGGGATATAACCAAAATCAATTGTAGAATCATTACCCAATCGATGTCTCTGGAAATCCCACAAAATCTCGTCCAAATCCGAGGTTCCAAACTCAAGTTTTGATAAAAATGGCCAAACCCTCGTTTTGAAATGTTATATTTTGCCCAGGTGCTCCCTTCTTCGCGAACGCGGTCAAACCCTCGCGTTTGCGTTGAACAAAAATCCACTGACCAATCTTTCCCCTTCGCGAACGCGACATACCACTTGCGAACACGTAGGTTCCACTGCTTATTGCTTCGCGAACGCGGTCCACCCTACGCGAAAGCATAGAACAATTCTTTGGGGGTCCCCAGCTGCTCCACTTTCTCTACGCGAATGCGATGTCCTTCACGCGTTCGCGATACACTGACGACCAAACCTTCGCGAACGCGTCCCTATCTTTACGAACGCGAAGAACAACTTCAGCTGGCCTCCCAGATGTCTTACGCGAACGTGAGACCTCTCTCACGAACGCGATGAAGAAAAGTCTGCAACAGAAATACCAGATTTTCTGCAATTCTCCCAAGTCCAAAAGTGATCCGTTGAGCATCCGGAACACACCCCAGGCCAACGGGACCTTAACCAAGCATACCAACAAGTCCTAAAACACCATACGGACTTAGTCGAGATCTCAAATCAAATCAAACAATGCTAAAAATACGAATCACCCTCCAATCCAAACTTAATGAACTTGAAACTTCAAATTTCTACAACCGATACCAAAGCCTATCAAACCACGCCCGATTGACCTCAAATTTTGCACACACGTCATATTCAGCATTACGGAGCTACTCCAACTGCCGAAAATCCAATCCGACCCCAATATCAAAATGTCCACTACCGGTCAAAATCTCCAAAAATTTGACTTTCGCCATTTCAAGCCTAAATCAGCTACAGACCTCCAAAACACAATCCGGACATGCCCCTAAGACCAAAATCACCCAACAGAGCCAACGGAACTGACGAAATGCCATTTCGGAGTCGTCTTCACACAGTTCCGACTACGATCAAAATCCTAAGACTTGCTTCCGTTTAGGGACTAAGTGTCCCAAAACACTCCGAAACTAAAAACCAAACCTCCCGGCAAGACATATAAGCAGAAAAAGATACGAGGGAAGCAGTTAATAGGGGATCAGGGATATTACTCTCAAAACGCCCAGTCGGGTCGTTACATCCTCCCCCTTTTAAAACAATTATTCGTCCTTGAACGAGTATAGAGACATACCTGAAGTGGTGAAAAGATGAGGATAATGGCTTCGCATATCCTTCTCGGTCTCCCAAGTCGCCTCCCCGACCGGCTATCCCCTCCACTGAACCTTCACTGAAGCAATGTTCTTTGACCTCAACTTTCGAATCTGCCTGTCCAAAATAGCCACTGGCTCCTCAACATAAGATAGATCCTTGTCCAACTGGACTGAGCTGAAATCCAACACGTGAGACAGATCATCGTGATACTTCCGGAGCATAAAACATGGAATACCAGATGAACTCCTACTAGACTGGAAGGTAAGGCAAGCTCATAAGCAACCTCCCTAACTTATCGCAACACCTCAAATGGACCAATGAACCTTGGGCTCAGCTTGCCCTTCTTCCCGAACCTCATAACGCCCTTCATAGGCGAAACCTGGAGCAAGACCCTGTCTCCAACCATGAACGCAACATCGCGAACCTTCCGATCTGTAACTCTTCTGTCTGGACTGGGCTGTGCGAAGTCGATCCTGAATCACATTTACCTTCTCCAAAGCATCCTGAACCAAGTCTGTACCCAATAATTTAGCCTCGCCCGGCTCGAACCAACCCACTGGAGACCGACACCGCCTACCATACAGAGCTTCATACGGTGCCATCTGAATGCTGGACTAATAACTGTTGTTGTAGGCAAATTCTGCAAGTGGTAAGAACTGATCCCAAGAACCTACAAACTCCATCACACACGCACAGAGCATATCCTCCAGTATCTGAATAGTACGCTCAGACTGCCCGTCCGTCTAAGGGTTAAATGTTGTGCTCAACTTCACCCGAGTACCTAACTCATGTTGTACGGCCCTCCAGAACTGTGGTGTAAACTGCATAGCCTGGTCAGAGATGATAGATACCGGCACGCCATGAAGCCTGACAATATCGCAGATATAAACTCGAGCCAGCTGCTCGGAAGAATAGGTAGCCATCACAGGAATGAAATGAGTTAACTTGGTCAGCCTATCCACAATTACCCAAACTGTATCAAACTTCTACTGAGTCTGTGGGAGTCCAACAATGATATTCATAGTGATCCGCTACCATTTCCACTCCGGAATCTCTAACATCTGAAGCAACCCACCCAGTCGCTGATGCTCATACTTCACCTGCTGACATTTTAGACACCGGGCTACATATTCCACTATGTCCTTCTTCATCTCCTCCACCAATAATGCTGACTCAAGTCCTGATACATCTTCGTGGCACCCGGATGAATGGAATACCGCGAACTGGGAGCCTTCTGGAGAATCAACTCACGCAATCCGTCTACATTGGGCACACATAGTTTGCCTTGCTTTCTCAATGCACCATCATCTCCAATAGTGACCTCCTTAGCATCACCGTGCTGAACAGTGTCCTTAAGGACAAGTAGATGGGGATTATCATACTGACGCTCCCTGATACGATCATAAAGAGAAAACTGAGACCACACAAGCCAAAACTCGACTCGGCTCAGAAATATCCAATCTAACAAACTGGTTGGTTATGGCCTAAACATCCAGTGCCAATGGCCTCTCTGTTGTTCGAAAATATGCTAAGCTCCCCAAACTCTCCGCCCTGTGACTCAAGGCATCGGCCACCACATTGGCCTTCCCGGGATGGTACAGAATAGTGATATCATAAACCTTAAGCAGCTCTAACCACCTCCGCTGACGCAAGTTAAGATCCTTTTGCTTGAACAGATGCTGCAAACTCCAGTGATCAGTGTAGATCTCACAAGGGACACCGTACAAATAGTGCCTCCAAATCTTCAAGGCATGAATAATAGCTGCTAACTCAAGGTCGTGGACAGGATAGTTCTTTTCATGTACCTCCAGCTGTCTGGACGCGTAGGCAATCACCCTACGGTCTTGCATCAACACCGCGCCAAGACCAATTCGCGGAGCATCATAATAATAGTATAAGACCCCGAACCTGTAGGCAATACCAATACTTGGGTGGTAGTCAAAGCTGTCTTGAGCTTTTGAAAGCTCTCCTCACACTCCTCCGTCCACCTGAATGGAGCACCCTTCTGGGTCAGCCTGGTCATAGGTGCCACAATAGATGAGAATCCCTCAACGAATCGACGGTAATACCCCTCCAAACCAAGAAAACTCCGAATCTCTCTAGCTGAGGACGGCCTGGGCCAACTCTTCACTGCTTCCACCTTCTTCGGATCCACCTTGATCCCCTCGCTCGACACTACATGACCCAAAAATACCACGGAATCTAACCAGAACTCACATTTTGAGAACTTTGCATATAAATTCTTCTCTCTCAAGGTCTGAAGCACAGTCCTCATGTGCTGCTCATGATCCTCCCGATTCCGGGAGTATACTAGAATGTCATCAATAAACACAATGAGGAAGGAGTCAAGATAGGGCCGAAATACACTATGTATCAAATGCATAAATGCTACTAGGATGTTGGTCAGCCCAAATGACATCACAAGGAACTCGTAATGACCATACCGAGTCCTGAAAGCAGTCTTCGGGATATCTGACTCCCGAATCTTCAACTGATGATAGCCTGAGCGCAAGTCAATCTTGGAAAACACTCTGGCACCCTGTAACTGATCAAATAAGTCATCAATACGAGGCAAAGGATACATGTTCTTCACTGTAACTTTGTTCAACTGGCGATAATCAGTGCACATACGCATAGAACCATCCTTTTTCTTCACAAACAAGATAGGAGCACCCCAAGGTGACACACTGGGCCGAATGAAGCACTTATCGAGCAATTCCTATAACTGTTCCTTCAACTCCTTCAACTCAAGATGAGCCATACGATAGGGAGGAATAGAGACGGGCTGAGTGCCCAACAACAAATCAATAGCAAAGTTGATATCTCTATCGGGCGGCATGCCTTGAAGATCAGCTGGAAACACATCAGGGAAATCCCTCACTACTGGAACTGACTCAACTATAGGGGTATCGATACTGACATCTCTCACATAAGCTAGATACATATCACATCCCTTCTCAACCATTCGTTGAGCTTTAAGAAATGAAATTACTTTACTGGAAGTGTAATATAAGGTACCCCTCCACTCTAACCGCGGTAAACCTGGCATAGCCAGCGTCACGGTCTTAGCGTGATAATCAAGAATAGCATAATGGGGCGACAACCAGTCCATGCCCAAAATAACATCAAAATCTACCATACTGAGCAATAACAAATTGGCTCTGGTCTCAAAACCACTAATAATAACCAAACACGACTGATACACACGGTAAAAAATAATAAAATCTCCCACGAGTGTAGACACATAAACAGGAGAACTCAAAGAATCACGAGATACGCCCAAATACGGGGCAAAATAAGATGACACATAGGAATAAGTGGAGCCTGGATCGAATAGAACCGACGCATCTCGATGACACACCGGAACAATACCTATAATCATAGAGTCAGAAGCAACTGCCTCTGTACGAGCAGGAAGGGCGTAATATCTAGCCTGGCCTCCCCCTCTAGGGCGACCTCTACCTCCTCCACCTCCACCTCGAGCTGGCTGAGCGGGTGGAGTGGTAACTGGTGCTGTAATAATAACCTGAGGACCTTTTGGAGCACACCGTGGTTGAGAAGCCTGTGGAGCTGCTGTGGCTGGGTCGGGCTAGGTCTGCTGGATTGATCGTTGGAAACACCCCATGTAGGAGGTACACTAGATATTGGCAGTGCATAATAAGGCTTCTGAGGCCTAGAAGTAGCCGGAATACCACTAACGTCTGGAAGAGCTGAATGAATGGGGCGACTCACATAGCCCCTACCATGTTGAACTGCAGCTGGGGCATGAGCACCAGAATAAGAACTAGTCTCTCGAGACCTCTAGGCCTCTCTCTCCCGAGCAAGCACACCCTCCACTCTCCTAGCAATACTCATAGCCTGCTGGTACGAAAATCCATCTCTAACTCCCGGGCCATGCTAGTCCTGATGCTGGGATGGAGTCCCTCAATAAACCGATGGACACTCTCTCGAACTGTAGAAACCAAGGTCGGTTTATGTGTAGCCAAATCATGAAACGTACTGCATACTCTGACACAGTCATAGCACCCTGGCGCAACTCCTCAAACTCAACGCACCATGCATCTTTGAGGCTCTGGGGAACATACTCCCTCAAAAACATATCCGAGAACTAAGTCCATGTAAGTGAAGCTGCCTCAGCCGGACTATCCAATTCATAAGCATGCCACCACTGATAGGTTGCTCCTCTAAGGTGAAAAGCAGTGAAAGAAACCCCACTCGACTCTACTATGCCCATAGTACGAAGGATATGGTGGCACTCCTCCAGAAAGCCCTAAGCATCCTCTGTCACGAAACCACTGAAGGTAGGAGGGTGGTACTTCTTGTACCTCTCGAGCCTACGCTTCTCCTCCTTAGAAACTGATGCCCTACCCTCAGGCTGAACTGGGGCTACAGGTGGCACCGGTATAACCTCTGGAATCTGATCGACCTGAACCCGGTGCTCTGGGGTGCAGGCGGCGGGAGTTTGTGCTCCTCCCCCGGACTGAGATGTGGCAGGAGCAAGGGGATCAACCCTGCCTGAGCTAGAGTACTGAACATGCTCATAAACTGTGCAAGGGTCTCTTGGATAGCTGGTGCAGTAGTAGTAGGCATCTCAAGTGCCTGCGCTCTGACTGGAGCTACTGGTGGCTCCTCTGTGGCATCTCGTGCGGGTGCTCTGGCTGCACCACGTAGACGTCCTCGGCCTCTACCCCAGCCCCGTCCTCTGGCCGCTCTAGCAGGGGGCACAGGTGCCTGGTCATCTCTGGCTGTACGTGTCCTCACCATCTGTGAGATAATAGAAGACAGAAGTTTAGAATTTCGAAGTCAACAAATTTTTGCACGACAAGGAAATCAAAGAAGTGTAACTTTCCTAACAGTTTCATAGACTCCTGAAGATATGTACAAACGTCTCCGTACCAATCCGCGAGACTCTAAATAAACCGGTTTGTGACTCACGATACCTATGAACCTAGAGCTCTAATACCAACTTGTAACGACCCAATTTCCCCTCCGTCAGATGCAGTGATGGCACCTTGTCTCTACGACTACGTAAGCCTAAACAATTACGGAAATAACAGGAACAGAAGTGAAACTCACAACTAGCTGCAACAATAATAACATAACTGAATACCATGTCGCTCGTCTTGTACAATAACCAACTCCTTAATACTACATTGTCTTCCCGAAATGCGGAACATCATCAGTTATAAACTACAGAAGGAAAACTAGTTTCTCTATACATCAGAGTCTAACAAAAGAAGTACATGAGAATAATGAACATAGGGGAGAATAGAGGGGGACTCCGAATTCCGCGCACGCGGCAGATATACCTTGAAGTCTCTAACTATCGCTGCTCACTGATGATATGGCTGGTAAGAATCACCTGGATCTGCACAAGAAAACATGTGCAGAAGAGTAGCATGAGTACACCACAACGGTACCCAGAAAGTGTCAAACCTAACCTCGATCGAGTAGTGATGAGGTCGGGTCGGGGCCATACTGGTATATATATATAAAATAAGACAGAACGAAATATAGCAGTATAATAAAGACGTAACTTTAACAAGAAGGAAAACAAGAAACATAACAGTACAGTGAACAGAAATAACAACAGGGGATCTTCTGAGATACCGTCTCGTAGTCCCAAAAGTAAATGTGCAGGGGGATCTCCCGGAATACTGTTTCGTAGTCCCAAAATTAAATATGTAGGGGGATCTCCCGGAATACCATTCCGAAGTCCCAAAAGTAATGTGCAGGGGGATCTCCCGGAATACCGTTTCGTAGTCCCAAAAGTAAATGTGCAGGGGGTTTTCCCGGGATACTGTCCCGTAGTACCAAAGTAAATATGCAGGGAATCTCCCGGAATACCGTTCCATAGTCCCCAAATAAATACGCAGCTCAAACAATGTAGATAACATCTATAACACGAAACCCTACAGTTTAGACTAATTACAAGTCAAGGAAGAAGTTGGAAATCCACTGAACATGCTGCACAAAGTTCAGATAAGCATTTAAGACACGTAGGCATGCTATTCTAGGCTAAACAAGATAATTACACATGCTAGTGAAAAATGGAGTTTTACAACAATTAGCCAATGTACGCACTCGTCACCTCACGTACACGGCGCTCACATATCACAACAATACCAAATCCTAAGGGGAGTTCCCCACATAAGGTTAGGCAAGTCACTTACCTCGAAACAAGCTCAATCAATCGGTAACAATGCCTTTCCACGAATATCCGACTTTGAATGGCCCTAATCTAGCCAAAAGCAATTAACATAACTATAATAGACTAATCTAATTAATGAAATAAGGACTTTAATAAGAAATCCAAAAATCGCTCTAAAAAGCTCCACGGGCCCAAGTCTCAGAATCGGGTAAAAGTCACAAATTATGAGCACCCATTCACTCACGAGTTCACTCGTACCAAAATTATCCAAATCCTATATCAAAATCTCAATCAAAACCCAAAATCTTAGTTGAAGAACTTCTTCCCATTTTCCCCAAATTTTCAACCCAAATCCGAAATTAAATGGTGAAATTAAATACAGTTTAGTGGGATATAACCAAAATCAAGTGTAGAATCATTACTCAATCGATGTCCCTGAAAATCCCTCAAAATCTCGTCCAAATCCGAGGTTCCAAACTCAAGTTTTGATAAAAATGGACAAACCCTCGTTTTGAAATGTTATATTCTGCACAGGTGCTCCCTTCTTCGCGAACGGGGTCAAACTCTCGCGTTCGCGTTGAACAAAAATGCACCGACCAAACTTTCCCCTTCGCGAACGCGACTTATCACTCGCAAATGCATAGGTTCCACTGCCTATTGCTTCGCGAACGCGGTCCACCCTACGCGAACGCGTAGAACAATTCTTTGGGGTCCCCAGCTGCTCCACTTTCTCTACACGAACGTGATGTCCTTCATGCGTTCGCGATACACTGACGACCAAACCTTCGCGAACGCATCCCTATCTTTGCGAACGCGAAAAACAGCTTCAGCTGGCCTCCCAGATGCCTTATGTGAATGTGAGACCTCTCTCACGAACGCGATGGAGAAAAGTCTGCAACAGAAATACCAGATTTTCTGCAATTCTCCCAAGTCCAAAAGTGATCCGTTGAGCATCCGGAACACACCCGAGGCCCATGGGACCTTAACCAAACATACCAACAAGTCCTAAAACACCATACGGACTTAGTCCAGCTCTCAAATCACATCAAATAACGCTAAAAATACGAATCACCCTCCAATCAAAACTTAATGAACTTGAAACTTTAAATTTCTACAACCGAAACCGAAACCTATCAAACCACGCCCGATTGACCTCAAAATTTGCACACACGTCATATTCAGCATTACGGAGCTACTCCGACTGCTGAAAATCCAATCCAACCCCGATATCAAAATGTCCACTACCAGTCAAAATCTCTAAAAGTTTGACATTCGCCATTTCAAGTCCAAATCGGCTACAGACCTCCAAAACACAATCCGGACACGCCCCTAAGTCCAAAATCACCCAACGGAGCTAACGGAACGGACGAAATGCCATTCCGGAGTCATCTTCACACAGTTCTAACTACGATCAAAATCGTAAGACTTGCTTCCGTGTAGGGACTAAGTGTCCTAAAACACTGGAAACTAAAAAATAAACCTCCCGGCAAGTCATATAAGCAGAAAAAGATACGAGGGAAGCAGTTAACAGGGGATCGGGGCTATTACTCTCAAAATGACCGGCTGGGTCGTTACATCCTCCCCCTCTTAAAATAATTGTTCGTCCTTGAACGAGCATAGAGACATACCTGAAGTGGTGAAAAGATGAGGATAATGGCTGCGGCTATCCTGCTCGGTCTCCCAAGTCGCCTCCCCGACCGGCTATCCCCTCCAATGAACCTTCACTGAAGTAATGTTCTTTGACCTCAACTTTCGAATCTGCTTGTCCAAAATAGCCACTGGCTCCTCAACATAAGATAGATCCTTGTCCAACTGGACTGAGCTGAAATCCAACACGTGAGACAGATCATCGTGATACTTCCGGAGCATAAAACATGGAATACCAGATGAACTCCTACTAGACTGGGAGGTAAGGCAAGCTCATAAGCAACCTCCCTAACTTATCGCAACACCTCAAATGGACCAATGAACCTTGGGCTCAGCTTGCCCTTCATCCCGAACCTCATTAGGCCCTTCATATTTGAAACCCGGAGCAAGTCCCTCTCTCCAACCATGAACGCAACATCGCGAATCTTCCGATCCGTAACTCTTTATCTGGACCGGGCTGTACGAAGTCGATCCTGTATCACTTTTACCTTCTCCAAAGCATCATGAACCAAGTCCGTACCCAATAATTTAGCCTCGCCTAGCTCGAACCAACCCACTGGAGACCGACACCGCCTACCATACAGAGCTTCATGTGGTGCCATCTGAATGCTGGACTGATAACTGTTGTTGTAGGAAAATTCCGCAAGTGGTAAGAACTGAGCCCAAGAACCTCCAAACTCCATCACACACGCACAGAGCATATCCTCCAGCATCTGAATAGTGCGCTCAGACTACCCGTCCGTCTGAGGGTTAAATGTTGTGCTCAACTTCACCCGAGTACCTAACTCATGTTGTACGGCCCTCCAGAACTGTTATGTAAACTGCATAACCTGGTCAGAGATGATAGATACCGGCACACCATGAAGCCTGATAATATCGCAGATATAAACTCGAGCCAGCTGCTCGAAAGAATAGGTAGTCATCACAGGAATGAAATGAGTTGACTTGGTCAGCCTATCCACAATTACCCAAACTGTATCAAACTTCTAGTGAGTCTGTGGGAGTCCAACAACGAAATTCATATTAATCTGCTACCATTTCCACTCCGGAATCTCTAACTTCTGAAGCAACCCATCCGGTCTCTGATGCTCACACTTCACCTGCTGACAATTTAGACACCGGGCTACATATTCCACTATGTCCTTTTTCATTCTCCTCCACCAATAATGTTGCCTCAAGTGATGATACATCTTCGTGGGACCCGCATGAATGGAGTACCCCGAACTGTGAGCCTCCTAAAGAATCAACTCACGCAATCCTTCTACATTGGGCACACATAGCCTGCCTGCATCCTCAATGCACCATCATCTCTAATAGTGACCTCCTTAGCATCACCATGCTGAACCGTGTCCTTAAGGATAAGTAGATGGGGGTCATCATACTAACGCTTCTTGATACGATCATAAAGAGAAGACTAAGACCCCACACAAGCCAAAACTCGACTCGGCTCAGAAATATCCAATCTAACAAACTGGTTGGCTAAGGCATGAACATCCAGTGCCAATGGCCTCTCTGCTGCTAGCAAATCTGCTAAGCTCCCCAAACTCTCCGCCATACGATTCAAGGCATTGACCACCACATTAGCCTTCCCGGTATGGTAAAGAATAGTTATATCATAATCCTTAAGCAGCTCTAACCACCTCCACTGACGCAAGTTAAGATCCTTTTGCTTGAACAGATGCTGCAAACTCCGGTGATTAGTGTAGATCTCACAAGGGACACCTTACAAATAGTGTCAAGGTATGAACAATAGATGCTAACTCAAGGTCGTGGACCGGATAGTTCTTTTCATGTACCTTCAGCTTTCTAGACGCGTAGGCAATCACCCTACCGTCCTGCATCAACACCGCGTCGAGACCAATTCGCGATGCATCACAATAAACAGTATAGGACCCTGAACCTGTAGGCAATACCAATACTAGGGTTGTAGTCAAAGTTGTCTTGAGCTTTTGAAAGATCTCCTCACACTCCTCCGTCCACCTGAACGGAGCACCCTTCTTGGTCAGCCTGGTCATAGGTGCTGCAATAGATGAGAATCCCTCAATGAGTCGACGATAATACCCTGACAAACCAAGAAAACTCCGGATCTCTGTAGCTAAAGACGGTCTGGGCCAACTCTGCACTGCTTCCACCTTCTTCGAAGCCACCTTGATCTCCTCGCTCGACACTATATGACCCAAAAATGCCACGAAATCTAACCAGAACTCACATTTTGAGAACTTTGCATTTAATTTCTTCTCTCTCAAGGTCTGAAGCACAGTCCTAATGTGCTGCTCATGATCCTCCGATTTCGGGAGTACACTAGAATGTCGTCAATATACACAATGATGAAGGAGTCAAGATAGGGCCGAAATACAATGTGCATCAAATGCATAATTGTTGTTGGGGCGTTGGTCAGCCCAAATGACATCACAAGGAACTCGTAATGACCATACCGAGTAATGAAAGCAGTCTTTGAGATATCTGGCTCCCGAATCTTCAACTGATGATTGTGAGCACGTGATTTTTCCCCTATGTGAATAATTCCCAAAAAATTCAAACTAAATGAGTTTCTTTCATTATTTTACAATTTTGTGAATTTTGTGTTATTTTCTGTTAATTGTTTGCATTTTATTTGTGCATTTTAATGAAAAATATAAAAAATACGCTTGACGTTTGCATTTAGGATCTAATTTCATATTTTAGGATTATTTAGTGCTTAAGTTGTTTTTAGAACAAAATATAAAGAAAATAACAAAAATAGTCCACTTTTGCATTTTTAATTGTTAATTGTTGAATTTGTCACGAAATAGATTTTAAACAAGTTTTGGAATTAATTAGCTTAATTTTGGAAATAAATTAGGTTTCATTTTAATTTTTTGCATTTTAATAAAATCAGGAAAAATACAAAATGAAATACAAAAATAAATAAAAGAAACAAAAAGGAGAAAACAAAAAAACAAAAGAAAAACCAATTAAAAGCTATCTATTGAAGGGCTGCTGAATTGGGCCATTCCAATTAGAAATCACCAGCCCAGGCCCAAATCATCCCCTGACCCGGTACGAATCCTCCCCTTTTCACATTAAAGGGTCCAACAACCTTAAATCAAACAAACCCTTTCCCAGAACCCCTTCGTCTCTTTCACTTGTCCAAACCCTAATCCCACTATCCATCGCCGGCGGCCGGCGTCTAACGACCTCCAAGCTTACACCAGAGCATCGTCTCCTTCCCCTCATGACAATTCCACCACCCGTTTCACTCAAAACTCACCAGAATCCCTCAAATCCTCAAAACCCTAGCCGCCGCACTCGTTTTCTCCGGTGGCGGCGCCATTGCCAAACGACCTTAAACTAACACTCTTGAGTCTCCTCGTCTTCTTCACCCCAAAATGTCAGTCCATCTCCTTCAAATCATCATTGAATTGCTCGAAAGCTAAATATAAGGTCCGAGCCCTCGAAGTCAAGCCCAAGTCGTTCATACGAGGTCTTTTCCCGTGTCCGGGCACATCATTTGCAATCTTATTGACGGAAAATAGACGACTGATTATCAGGTTGGGTCTAGGTCAAAACTCGGGTTTGGTGTTCAAGTCAAGATGGTGAGTCTCTTTTGCTTTCATTTATTTTATTTCTTCTTCTAACTATTTCATGTCAATCATTTTCTTATTTTCTTTCTGTTCGATAGTCACAACTCGTTCCTTTCCTTTGCTCCCCTTAGTCCGTATTCTACTTAGGTTGTCTCAAATTGATAATAAGTGAATGTTATTTGATCAAATTAGTAGTAATTGCTTGTTGTTTATTCTTTAGATCCTGTCATTTAATACTGGTCAATAACTAAATAGTTTGGAGTCATGGAATTTTGATTTTCGTTGTAGACTTCTTTTACCATGTTCTTCTGTTGGCTTGAATAGCCTTATTCAGACCCTTAAGGCTCGTTTGATTAGTGACCTGAAATTGTGAAGTTGGGCTGTAGTATCTAGGCCCATAATGTAGACAGAGCTTTGTTTTAAATTTGACCCATAGGTTCAGGGTAATATCAGGGAATTGGGGGGGGGGGGGTGTTTGAGAGATTGAACATAGAGAATATTGGGGGAGGTCACATGTGAGGAGTGAGGAGGGATTTCAGGTGTTATATGGGGAAGGATAGGAGGCTAATTTAGGGGGGGAAATGAATAAAAAGTTCTAGAAACTTCCATCCCCTTTCCTGCCTATAAAAGGCAGCACTTTCTGCCTTCATGAACAAGTTTTCAGCCTCTAAGAATTCCCCCCAAAATAGTCTATAGTTTCAGATTCAAAAACCTAGATCTAGAATTTGAAATCTCTCTTAGAATTGAAACTTTTCAAAAAATCAAAAAAAAAAAAGAAGAGGAAAAAGCAATAGAAAAATCAAAAATACTGTTTCATTAGAGTTTTCTTCAATCAAGTTTGAATTCCATCATCTCAGTCGGATTTCCAGCTCAGTTAGGATCCAAAAATGGTTTACAATTCCTGCTGGTATTCTGTAATCGAGTTTTGAGGGTTTTTGAGTCAGTTTCAAAGTGAATCTGATCTGTTCGAGCTGGTTATATTGATTGTGCATTGGATGTGTTAATCACTGGGTTCATAGCTGGGTTTATGAGGCTGTTTCGGTTCTAGAATTGCTTTGTTCTTGCTGTTTAACAGTGCTGCTTGTCCTTGGCTGCTGCTGATCTCTCCTTTTCTTATTACATTTCAATTTCCAGGTATTCTCCTTGGCCTTGTCTGAACTGTGAAGGATCCATGTAGTTTTGATTTGGAGATTAAATGATGAAGTGCTTGAGTTGATTTCTGAATTTATTTGTTTTTGTTTGGAGTTAAAGTGCGAAACAGTCACGTTTACGAGAAATTCTGTGTCGTTTGTAACAAGTGGACTGTTTTTTACTATAATTTTGTATTAGACTATTAATTAACCCAGGAAATTGGTGTTCAGTAACTATTTGAACTGCTAATATTGGCAATGGCATTAGCATAGAAATGGACTCTAGGTCCTCATATGTGATTGAGTATGTACTTGAGATAATACTTAAAACAGAAAATTGAATGCAGTTTTGGTTGCATGTACTTGAGTATAAATTCAGGGTGTAAGTCAGTTTGCATGTTGTAATTGAATTTTGGATTCATTGATCGTAGCAAGCAATGAAGCTTGAGTTCTAAAAAACAATCATTCATGGCTTTGATATAGAAATCAAAAAATAAAAACACGCAAATAGCTTGAATAACAAATTGCATTATTGAATTGAATCGTGATTAGTGATTGTCTGGGCTGCACGTTGCATGTGAGATTGAATTTTCATAACTAAACGGATTTGAACCTCAAAACGTCTGTGAATCAGCTAATTTGGACTATAGGTTGACATGGGGATTTGTCTTACTGGGCTCGAACGCCAAGCCCAAACGGCCGCCTGCAGCTTTCAGGCCCAGGTTGGCCTGCCCTTTGTGCACACTTGGATAATGATTTCTTTATATGGGTTGTGCTCAGGGCCCAAAATGATTAAGGATCTGAATTCATGTGAGTTCATGAACCCAAGTATAATAATTCTTAAACAATGTTGAATTAGGATTTTTCTTATTGGAGACGAATGAAATAGAAATCGTAGTTGCTTTAGATTTGCCTTTTAAATAATAAATGAGATGAGCCTCGCCAAACAAAAAATACATAAATTGCGGGGCCCTCAATAAATGTTTGTGTTAAAATACTTAGATTTCGGGACGGGCCGTTTAGCGAATTTCACGGCCTTCCCCAAAGATAATAACGCGTTAGTCCCTTTAGGCGCGTTTGTAATAACTTTACCTTCTTAAATACGGGTGCACATTTATGTGACGCGGTTCGAGACATGTTTTCACGACGTTGCAATTCCCTTGAAATAATGATAATAAAAGCGGTTCAAAGTTAAAAACACATAGGTCAACACATGTACTAAAATCAAATAAACAAGCCAAATATGACAGTTGAGCGACCGTGCTAGAACCATGGAACCCGGGAATGCCTAACACCTTCTCCCGGGTTAACAGAATTCCTTACTCGGATTTCTGGTTCGCGGACTGTTAACGGAGTCATGATTTCCTCGGTTCGGGATACAACCGGTGACTTGGGACACCATTAACCTCCCAAGTGGCGACTCTGAATCTTAATAATAAATCCCGTTTCGATTGTCCTTTAAGTGGAAAAACTCCTTTACGCCCTCACGGTTGTAGGAAAAAGGAGGTGTGACAGCTCTGGCGACTCTGCTGGGGGCACAAACCCAGAACTTTGGTTCAGGGTTTAAGAATTCGAGCTTAGAATAATTGTTATGTTTGGCTTTATCTGATTTTCCTACATGTTTCCTGCTAAATGTGCTAAATGCTTTACCGCTTTGATATTATCTGAATTGTATATAAACTGTGCCGAAGCCCTTCTCTTCTCACCTCCGGGGATGTGCTTACTTGAGACTCCCTATTCTGTTAGTGTCATACCCTGAAATAAGAAAGAGGCTCGGACAAGTTACTAAGCCGGACGACCTTGCGGGTCCTCGGTACGTAGCCCCCTCCTCGACTCGAGTTGTCCGCTCGGGTACACAGTCTAGAACATATACCTAGGTTTTGAACCTATAATAACTTGACCTCATGCCGGATCCCTAGTAGGAACGCTTATTTTCATCACGTGCATATGACTTAGGGGACTCAACACAGGGGTTGGGTCCGTCTAGGACAGGTGTACCCGGAATAATGGACCATCCTGATGCATCCTACTTGTGCATTTATCTGTTTTGGACTTGCATGCTGACCGGCTTTGAATATCTGGAAAAATTGAAAAACAAAAAGGGAAAAGAGGAAATAGCAGTGTAGAGAGTTAATTACCTATATTATAAAAAACCAATGTCCAAGTAGTGCCGAAATTCTGTCGGATTTTTGAGAAAAATGAAAAAACAAGAAAAGTATTTTTTTTTTTTTAGTTAGTTTGTTTTGTTTGCCAATGGAAAAGAAAACAAAAGAGTTTTATTTTCAAATTAGTTTGTCTTGCTTTCAGAAATAGTGTATTTGCCAACAAAAAAAATAAAAAAGAGTTTTGTTTTCGAAAATAGTTAGTTTTATTTGCCCGCACTACGCAGGTTTGATTCTCACCGGATGTGAGATACGTAGGCAACCCTCATCGGGTCCAACCACCCTTTTTCAAAAATAGCCAAAAATACCAAGACTTTAACTTTTTGTCAAAATAAGTCGGGTGCCGCCATTCTTGTTTAAAATAAGCCGAATGTCCCCAAAAAGGGCGCCGGGAGGCTGTTTTTGCAAGAACAGCCACCCTGAGTCATTTTTGAATGGTTTGCGAGCACAGCCTTAAAATCTCCCTTTCGGAAGTGCTGAAGGGCCGTATTCGCAAAACTGAGTCTTTGTTTTCTTAAATAAGATTTTTGGAAAAATAGCCATTTTGCTTTTTAAGTCAAAATAAGCCATTACATGGCCAGTTTTCTTTAAATAGTCACAGTTGACATTGAAACCTTCTCAGTCTTGCGCAGGCCCATGGCGATGCCGAGTGATGCCCCGTGGACCCCAAGATTTGAAGCTTTGATGTATCCCTAGTCATCGAGTCTGTATTTTGTTTTTATGTCTGTTTTGTAATTTTCCCTTTTAGAAAAACAAATAGTCTAGTATCACTTGTAATCGGCGTTTACTGATGAAGAGTTGAAAAATTCCAAAAAATTATCTCTTTAGTTTTGCATATAATTTGCAAGAACTACGCTTGGTCTGATTCATGTGGGGTCATGATACGTAGGCAATCTCCATAGGATTTGACCATAACCAAAAGAAAAAAAAGAAAAAAAAGAAAAACTGTCACACCTCCTTTTTCGCTACACCCGCGGAAAGGGTATAATAAAGGGAGTTATTTCCAACTTGAAGTGACAATCGAAACGGGATTCATTTATTTAGAGATTCTGAGTCGCCACTTGGGAGATTTATGGTGTCCCAAGTCACCGGTTTGAATCACGAATCGAGGAAAGGGTTTGACTCTGTACTACAGTCGCGAACCAGAAATCCGGGTAAGGAATTCTGTTAACCCGGGAGAAGGGGTTAGGCACTCCCGAGTTCCGTGGTTCTAGCACGGTCGCTCAACTGCTATATTTGGCTTATTTATTTGATTTTAGTACATGTTCTAATCTATGTGCTTTTTAACTTTGAATCGCTTTTGTTTATTATTTTAAAGGGAATTGCAACGTCGTGAAAACACGTCTTGAACCGCGTCACATAAATGCACCCGCGGTTTTTGACACGTTTCGACTTCGTTGAGATTTGGATTTGGGTCACATAAATGTGCATCCGAGTTTAGGAAGGTACTGTTATTAAAATACGCGCCTAAAGTAACTAGCATGTTATTATCTTTGGGGAAGGCCGTGAAATTCGCTAAACGGTCCGTCCCGAAGTCTAGGTATTTTAATATAAGCATTTAATGAGGGCCCCGCAATTTTGCGTTTTATTTGGCGAGGCTCGTCTCATCTTATTTTAAAAAGGCAAACTTAAAGCGACTACGATTTTCTTTTTTTTATTTGTCCTAAGAAAAGTGAATCCTAATTAATCACATTGTTGAAGAGTTACTTATATTTGGGGATCTATGGACACATGAATTCAAATCCTTAAACATTTCTGGATCTTGCACACAGCCCATATAAGGAGTCAGTATCTAGGTGATGCAAGAGGGCAGGCTAACGCAAGCCTGGGCCCAGGTCCAACGGATACTCAATCAAACCAGACCTGGGCCACCTATTGGTGCAGTCGAGCCCAAACTCCTGCAATCAGGCTGACTATTGAATCGAACAAAGCTTCGAATTAACGTATACCAAATATCCGATAAAGTTATTCCAAATTCTCAATACACTTATAACGCAGGAAAACAGTGCATGCTTACTCAAATCGATTAAACACTGATCACTTTGAATTTCAATTCCTAACTCAGATTATTTGCTATTTTTCTTTTTTTCTGCCGAGTTGTTGGATACTATTAAGGCAAAAAGCAAACTGGAATTAAGGTAAAAAAAAACTCAACTATGAAGATGCTATCCTATTATTCACCCAAACGAGCAATTTAGTACATCCTTTACGAAATGACTTCCTCAACCTATCATGAAACTAATACTGTTAACTGAAGCATACTTAAACTCAAAAACACCCTATAACCTATTTGAAAACAATCACATCTATTTACTTTTGCAACTCAACTGAAAGTTATAATAGCAGTCCATAGTCCAACTTAATACAAACAATTGCATTTATCTAATGAACATCGGGATGGAAAATTAAAACTAAGCAGTATGTGAAGAGTTCATATGAAATTTCAACAACATCTTCTTCATTTAATGCAACCATTGCTCATACATGTGGATTGATTTTCCACTTCAATTGAGTCTGTAAGAGAGGTACTTGGAAATATAACGAATAGAAGGGGACGTTAGCAACAGAAGAGCAGACAGCAGCTCACAGCAACCAATAATTGGAATTCAAACAACACCAATCAACCCAGTTTTAGCCCAGAAATACATTTGACAGTCCAGGAAAAGTTCAGAGTAGGACAGAATCAGGAAAACCAATCATAAACCACGTGAATCCACCCAAATAAACTCCAAATTGAACCCAGGCAATCCAGCACACCCTCAGCAACAGAAACAACTAAACAATAACTCAAATAGACTCCAATCTGACTCCACAGACCAAATCAAAGTAGTTTCAGAACTTCAATTCCCAAATACTGAACTAAAAGAGGCAAACTAACAATTAAACTCGAATTTGGACTGTAAAAATCCAAAGGAATAGTCTGCCTCTTTGATTTTTACTGCATTTTTTGTTTTGTTTTTGGATTTTTGAAATTTTCTATTGTTTGGGGTTTTTGAATATTTGAATTTCAAAATCAGATCTGGAGATTAGAGAGAGTTTTTGGAGGGGAGCTTTTGGAGGGGAGTTCTTCCTAACCCTGTCCAAAAGCCTGCATTACGGTCCAAAGAAAGACCTTCTGATCAATCTTCGAGAGATACCGAGTCAAGCGAGTAGAGGTGAACCAGATCAGGGGCAACACTCCGGTCCAAACATGGGAAATGAAGAATGAGAGAGTCTTGATGATAAATGCCCTCACGGGTACCACAAGGCGACAAAAGCTGAGAGAAATCAAAAATGAGAGTCTTATTGGTGAAAACCTTCACAGGCACCATAAGGCGATAGTGAGGTGAGAGAAAGACCAAAATGAGAGAGGCCTGATGGTGAAAACCCTTCGGGCACTACAAGTCGAATAAGGATTGTGATTCAAATCGGATAAGCGGAGCATTGAAGCCTAGTTTCACGGTGAAAAGGTACAACAAGAGTTGAACATCAGATTTGCTTAACAGAATAGGCTGCAGATGCATGTCAAGGTCATCAGAGTCGGTGTCCATATCCGATAGGTTTCTACGCTGTAGTTTTCTCGTTAGGAATCATCTCTTTCCATTGTCCTCTACTTTGTTCCTTTCGTCTTGTTTACTTCCTCATCCTGAGTCAATTCGGTCATAACAAGTGAGAAATGACTTCAAAATCTGCCACCAAGCTTTCCAATTGAACAAAACGGGATCTGGTGAGCACATCAAAGCGTCAAGTCAGGAAAGAACAACAGGCACACTGAGTTGGCAACGATCAACATGCTTTGGGATCCTAGTGAAATACAAAACCTTGGTACATGTCAATTCATGAACAACGCAACAAATGAAGGGTTTGGGGTGAACGGATCAAAGGTATTTTCGGTAAAAAATGAAAGGTTTGGTACATATCAGATGGAGGGTGTTTGGTGAACGGATCAGAGGTATTTTCTGCGTTCAGGGTAACAATCCAAGTGAGAATCAGTTACCAAGGCAAGTGAAGGGGCAATAGACCTCAAGGCCAAGGCCAGTGGTTTAAGTCAAGAAAGAACAGCATACGCACTGAGTGGGTGGCAATTGACGCGTTTTGGGATTCATGTGAAACAAAAGATTTGGTAAATATCAGTTCAGGAGCAATGCAACAGATAAAGGGTATTGGGGCTGGACGGAGAAGAGGTATTTTCTGTGATAAGGGGACAGAGAAATTGGTTAACAATAAGTAAGAAATGTCTTTCAGAGTGAAGTCAAAGTTATCATGGCACGTGGAGGAGCGATCGTACTCAAAGCCAAGGCCACAAACCAACCACCATGCTTAAACTAACAAGTTTTCTTTGTCTGAAACAGGGATGAAAGCTGTGTTCATATTAAAGCTGGGAGCTTGAAATTTTTAGGTGTAATGCGCCAATTCTGCTTACGCAAAGGCTATTTAGAGGATCACACACCACCCCTAGGAGACGCACTTCCTAGTTTGAATCATTGACGTTTCACCCCTAAGAGACACACTTCCTAGTTTGAGTAGGTTATATTTTATTGTAGGAGACGCACTTCCTAGTCTAGGTTTTTCAGGTTATACTGTGTAGGAGACGCACTTCCTAAACTAAGGTTTCACCCCTAGGAGAAACACTTCCTAGTCTGGCTTTTCAAGTTATATTTTGTTGTAGGAGACGCACTTCCTAAATTGAGATTTTACCTCTAGGAGACGCATTTCCTAGTCTAGGTTTTTCAGGTTATACTGTTTAGGAGACGCACTTCCTAAATTAAGAATTTCACCCCTAGGAGACGCACTTCCTAGTTTTGGGTCATTTAAGTTTATTCCTAGGAGACGCACTTCCTAGCTCGAGTCATTGAAATTTTACCCTTAGGAGACGCACTTCCTAAATTGAGTTCCCCCCCCCCCCCAGGAGACGCACTTCCTAAATTGATAGTTCATTCCTAGGAGACGCACTTCCTAGTTTGAGTCATTGAAGTTTTACCCATAGGAGACGCACTTCCTAAATTGAAAGTTCGTTCGTAGGAGACGCACTTCCTAGTTTGAGTCACTGAAGCTTCACCCTTAGGAGACGCACTTCCTAAGTTGATTTTCACCCACAGGAGGCGCACTTCCTAAGTTGATAGTTCATTCATAGGAGACGCACTTCCTAGATTGAGAGTTCATCCATAGGAGATGCACTTCCTAGTCTGAATCATTAAAGTTTTACCTGCAGGAGACACACTTCCTAATCAAGGTCTTTCAAGTTATTCTTTTAGGAGACGCACTTCCTAAATTGAGAGTTTATTCATAGGAGACGCACTTCCTAATTTTATGTCACTAAAGTTTTCACCCCTAGGAGATGCACTTCCTAGTTTAAGTCATTTAAGTTCGGCCATAGGGGACGCACTTCCTAGTCTGGTTTATTGAAGTTACACCTTTAGGAGACGCACTTCCTAAATATTGAGTTCATTCATAGGAGACGCACTTCCTAATTTTAGTCACTAAAGGTTTCACCCCTAGGAGACGCATTTCCTAGCCGACGTACTTCCTAGTTAGGTTCATTCCGGTTTTATTTTAGCAGACGCATTTGCTAGTCAAAGTTTTGGTTTTACTCGTAGGAGATGCACATCCTAGTCTATTCTTTAGTTCACTCTCATCATTGCATCAGTATTACAGGTGGTTTACAATTTTGCTAACAACTCACAAATCTTCCTAGTCCAAACCGGGGCAGGAAATTTTCTTTGTTTGTCTATTCTGTTGCAGTCAGGAGCCCACCTGGAGAACAAGGGAATACTTTTCAAGATCAGCAATCAGGAGCCCACCTGGAGAACAAGGGAATACATTGCAAGTTCAGCAGTCAGGAGCCCACCTGGAGAATAAGGGAATACTTTTCAAGCTTCAGCAATCAGGCGCCCACCTGGAGAACAAGGGAAGTACAATTCAAATGTTAGCTTTAATTTTTATATTTGATAACATGCCGTGCCCAGCCACCAAACCGGGGCAGAAAATTTTTTTGTTTGTTTTGTTGCAGTCAGGAGCCCACCTGGAAAACAAGGGAATACTTTCCAAGCGTTGCAGTCAGGAGCCCACCTGGAGAACAAGGGAATACTTTTCAAGCGTCAGCAATCAGGAGCTCGCCTGGAGAATAGAGGCATATATTCCAAATTTCAGCAGTCAAGCATCACTCGGAGGAATGGCAAACCATCGCCAATCACAATTCAAGGCAACAACGCAAGAATTCCAGTGGAAGAATACAAGTTCAAGGCAACACAAGAGCAAGTTTGAAGACATAGATAGGACCCTTTTGTAATTCATAGATCATAGCTTAGGCTAGCTTCTTTTTATTTTAACACGGTGTAATAAGGGAGGTCAGCAAGCAGTAGCAGCAGCAATTGTAGTGAAATCACAGCTCCTGGTAGTCCCAGCTACCAGACATTCCCGAACTACACTGACCTGATTCCTTTTTAGCCAAGGATATGTAGGCAACCTCTGAAGCAGGGTGCGGTCAACTCTTTCAAAAATGCTTCACACGGAATATTCAAACGGGCAAAAATCGCTCGTTTCCGCTCACTTATCTTTGCACGAAAACTCTTCGTGTTTCCGGGCAAAGAGGGGCAGCTGTGAGCACGTGTATTTTCGCCTATGTAGAATTAACTTAACCCTAAAAATTACAAAACTAAATGTAGTTTCTTTACTATTTATTTACTAATTTGTAGTAATTTGTTGTTATT
>NW_017674103.1:0-34481 GCF_001879085.1 Nicotiana attenuata | reverse complement strand
ACTACTTAGTAAACGGGAAAACTTTTTACAAGGAAATACTGAAAAAAAAGAGAAAAAAGCAAACAGAAAAATACAAAAATACTGTTTTCATTAGAGTTTTTCTTCAATCAAGTTTGAATTCCATCATCTCAGTCGGATTTCCAACTCTAGTTAGGATTCCAAAAATGGTTTTACAATTCTTGCTGGTATTCTGTAATCGAGTTTTGAGGGTTTTTGAGTCAGTTTCAAAGTGAATCTGATCTGTTCGAGCTGGTTATATTGACTGTGCATTGGATGTGTTAATCACTGGGTTCATAGCTGGGTTTATGAGGCTGTTTCGGTTCTAGAATTGCTTTTGTTGTTGCTGTTTAACATTGTTGCTTGTCCTTGGGTGCTGCTGACCTCTCCTTTTCTTATTACATTTCAATTTCCAGGTATTCTCCTTGGCCTCGTCTGAACTGTGAAGGATCCATGTAGTTTTGATTTGGAGATTAAATTATGAAGTGCTGGAGTTGATTTCTGAATTTATTTGTTTTTGTTTGGTGTTAAAGTGCGAAACAGTCACGTTTACGGGAAATTCTGTGTCGTTTGTAACAAGTGGATTGTTTTTGACTATCATTTTGTATTAGACTATTAATTAACCCAGGAAATTGGTGTTCAGTAACTATGTGAACTGTTAATATTGGCAATGGCATTAGCATAGAAATGGACTCTAGGTCCTCATATGTGATTGAGTATGTACTTGAGATAATACTTAAAACAGAAAATTGAATGCAGTTTTGGTTGCATGTACTTGAGTATAAATTCAGGGTGTAAGTCAGTTTGCATGTTGTAATTGAATTTTGGATTCATTGATCGTTGCAAGCAATGAAGCTTGAGTTCTAAAAACAATCATTCATGGCTTTGATATAGAAATCAAAAAATAAAAACACACAAATAGCTTGAATAACAAATTGCATTGTTGAATTGAATCGTGATTAGTGATTGTCTGGGCTGCACGTTGCATGTGAGATTGAATTTTCATAACTAAACGGATTTGAACCTCAAAACGTCTGTGAATCAGCTAATTTGGACTATAGGTTGACATGGGGATTTGTCTTACTGGGCTCGAACGCCAAGCCCAAACGGCCGCCTGCAGCTTTCAGGCCCACGGTTGGCCTGCCCTTAGTGCACACTTGGATAATGATTTCTTTATATGGGTTGTGTTCAAGGCCCAAAATGATTAAGGATCTGAATTCATGTGAGTTCATGAACCCAAGTATAATAATTCTTAAACAATGTTGAATTAGGATTTTTCTTATTAGAGATGAATGAAATAGAAATCGTAGTTGCTTTAGATTTGCCTTTTAAATAATAAATGAGATGAGCCTCGCCAAACAAAAAATACATAAATTGCGGGGCCCTCAATAAATGTTTGTGTTAAATACTTAGATTTCGGGACGGGCCGTTTAGCGAATTTCATGGCCTTCCCCAAAGATAATAACGCGTTAGTCGCTTTAGGCGCGTTTGTAATAATTTTACCTTCTTAAATACGGGTGCACATTTATGTGACCCAAATCCAAATCTCAAGGAAGTCGAAATGTGTCAAAAATCGCGGGTGCATTTATGTGACGCGGTTCGAGACATGTTTTCACGACATTGCAATTTCCTTGAAATAATGATAATAAAAGCGGTTCAAAGTTAAAAACACATAGGTCAACACATGTACTAAAATCAAATAAACAAGCCAAATATGACAGTTGAGCGACCGTGCTAGAACCACGGAACCAGAGAATGCCTAACACCTTCTCCCGGGTTAACAGAATTCCTTACCCGGATTTCTGGTTCGCGGACTGTTAACGGAGTCATGATTTCCTCGGTTCGGGATACAACCGGTGACTTGGGACACCATTAACCCCCAAGTGGCGACTCTGAATCTTAATAATAAATCCCATTCTGATTGTCCTTTTAAGTGGAAAAACTCCTTTACGCCCTCACGGGTGTAAGAAAAAGGAGGTGTGACAATGATAGCCTGAATGCACGTCAATCTTGGAAAACACGATAGCACCCTGTAACTGATAAAATAAGTCATCAATACGAGGCAAAAGATACATATTCTCCACTGTAACTTTGTTCAACTGGCGATAATCAGTGCATATACGCATAGAACCATCCCTTTTCTTCACAAACAAGACAGGAGCACCACAAGGTGACACACTAGGCCGAATGAAGCCCTTATGGAGCAATTCCAATAATTGTTCCTTCAACTCAGGAGGAGACATACGATAGGGAGGAAAGAGACGGGCTGAGTGCCCGACAACAAATCAATACCAAAGTCGATATCTCTGTAGGGCGACATGCCTGGAAGATCAATTGGAAAAAACAACAGGGAAATCCCTCGCTACTGGAACTGACGCAACTGTAGGGTTATCGATACTGACATCTCTCACATAAGCTAGATACGTATCACACACCTTCTCAACCATTCGTTGAGCTTTAAGAAATAAAATAACTCTGCTGGGAGTGTAATCTAAGGTAACCCTCCACTCTAACTGCGGTATGTTTGGCATAGCCAGCGTCACAGTCTTGGCGTGACAATCAAGAATAGCATAATGGGGCGACAACCATTCCATGCCCAAGATAAATTAAAATCTACCATACTGAGCAATAACAAATTGGCTCTGGTCTCAAAACCACTAATAATAACCAAACACAACCGATACACACGGTCAATAACAATAGAATCTCCCACGGGTGTAGACACAAAAATAGGAGAACTCAAAGAATCATGAGATACGCCCAAATGCGGGGCAAAAATAAGATGACACATAGGAATAAGTGGAGCCTGGATCGAATAGAACCGACACATCTCTATGACACACCGGAACAATACCTATAATGATAGAGTTAGAAGCAATTGCCTTTGTACGAGCAAGAAGGGCATAGTATCTGACCTGTCCTCCCCCTCTAGGGCGACCTCTACCTCCTCGACCTCCACCTCGAGCTGGCTGAGCGGGTGGAGTGGTAACTGGTGCTGTAATCATAGCCTGAGGACCTTTTGGAGCATATTGTGGCGGAGAAGTCTGTGGAGGTGCACCCCTCCTAAGTGTGGGGAAATCTCTCACCATATGGCGAGTGTCGCCACACTCAAAGCTAGCTCTGGGAGGGCGTGGCTGTTGTGGCTTGGTTGATCCAGGTCTGCTGGACTGACCGCTGGAAACACCGCGTGCAGGAGGCACACTAGATACTGGCGGTGCATAATAAGGCTCCTGAGGCCTAGAAGTAGCCGGAATACCACTAGCGGCTGGAAGAGCTGAATGAACAGGGCGACTCACATACCCCCTACCATGTCGAACTGCAGCTAGGGAACGAGCACCAGAATAAGAACCAGTCTTTCGAGACCTCTTGGCATCTCTCTCCACTCTCTCCCGAGCAAGCACGCCCTCCACCCTCCTAGCAATACTTACAGCCTGCCAGTACGAAATATCCATCTCTAACTCCCGGGCCATGCCAGTCCTAGGACAAAAGGATGGAGTCCCAATAAACCGACGGACCCTCTCTCAAACTGTGGAAACTAAGGTCGCTGCATGTCTAGCCAAATCACTGAAACGTACTGCATACTCTGACACAGTCATAGCACCCTGGCGCAACTGCTCAAACTCAGCGCGCCATGCATCTCTGAGGCTCTGGGAACATATTCCCTCAAAAACATATCCGAGAACTAAGTCCATGTAAGTGAAGCTGCCTCAACCGGAATGTCCAATTCATAAGCACGCCACCACTGAAAGGCTGCTGCATTAAGCTACAACGCAATGAAAGAAACCCCACTCGACTCTGCTATGACCATATTACGGAGCCACTGAAGGTAGGAGGGTGGTACTTCTTGTACCTCTCGAGCCTACGCTGCTCCTCCTTAGAAACGGCTACCCTACCCTCAGACTAAACTGGGGCTACAGGTGGCACCGGTATAACCTCTGGAATCTAATCGACCTGAACTCACTGCTCTAGGGTGCAGGCGGCAGGAGTCTGTGCTCCTCCCCCGGACTGAGATGTGGCAGGAGAAAGAGGGATCAACCCTGCCTGAGATAGAGTACTGAACATGCTCATAAACTGTGCAACGATCTCCTGGGGAGCTGGTACAGTAGTAGTAGGCATCTCAAGTGCCTGCACTCCGACAGGAGCTACTGGTGGCTACTCTATGGCAGCTCGTGCGGGTGCTCTTTCTGCACCACATGGACGTCCTCAGCCTCTACCCCGCCCCCGGCCCCAGCCTCTAGCGGCTCTAGTAGGGGGCGCAGGTGCCTGGTCATCTCCGGTTGTACGTGTCCCCACCATCTGTGAGAGAATAGAAGATAGAATTTTAGAATTTCGAAGTCAACAAATTTTCGCAGGACAAGGAAATCAAAGAAGTGTAACTTTCCTAGCAGTTTCATAGCCTCCCGAAGATAAGTACAAACGTCTCTGTATCGATCCGCGAGACTCTAAATAAACTGTTTTGTGACTCACAACACCTACGAACCTAGAGCTATGATACCAACTTGTAACGACCCAATTTCCCATCCGTTAGATGCCGTGATGGCACCTAGTTTCTACGACTACGTAAGCCTAAACAATTACGGAAATAGCAGGAACAAAAGTAAAACTCGCAACTAGCTGCAACAATAATAACATGACTGAATACCATGCCGCTCGTCTTGTACAATAACCAAGTCCTTAATACTACACAGTCTTCCCAAAACCCGGAACATCATCAGTTACAAACTACAGAAGGAAAACTAGTTTCTCTATACATCAGAGTCAAACAAAAGAAGTACATGAAAATAATGAACATAGGGGAGAATAGAGGGGGACTCCGAGGTCTGCGGACGTTGCAGATATACCTTGAAGTCTCTAACTATCGTTGCTCATTGATGATGTGGCTGGTAAGAAGTACCTGGATCTGCACACGAAAACATGTGCAGAAGAGTAGCATGAGTACACTACAATGATATCCAGTAAGTGCCAAGCCTAACCTCGATCGAGTAGTGACGAGGTCGGGTCAGGGCCATACTGGTGTGTATACATATATATATATATATATATATAAAATAAGACAGAATGAAATATCGCAGTATAATAAAGATTGAACTTTAACAAGAAGGAAATCACAGAAACATAATAGTACAATGAACAAAAATAACAGCAAGGGATCTCCCGAGATACCGTCTCGTAGTCCCAAAAGTAAATATGCAGTGGGATCTCCCAGAATACCGTTCGATAGTCCCAAAAGTAAATATGCAGGGGGATCTCCCGGAATACCGTTTCGTAGTCCCAAAAGTAAATGTGCAGGGGGATCTCCCGGAATACCGTTCCATATTCCCAAAGGTAAATGTGCAAGGGGATCTCCCGAAATACCGTTTCGTAGTCCCAAAAGTAAATGTGCAGGGGGATCTCCCGGGATACCGTCCCGTAGTCTCAAAGTAAATATGCAGGGGGATCTCCCGGAATACCGTTCCGTAATCCCAAAATAAATACGTAGCTCAAACAATGGTGATAACAGCTATAACACGAAACCCTATAGTTAGACTAAGTACAAGTCAAGGAAGAAGCAGGAAATCAACTAAACATGCTCCACAGAGTTCAGATAAGCATTTAAGACACATAGGCATGCTATTCTAGGCTAAAAAAGATAATTACACATGCTAGTATGACTCAATTAAAGTGAAATAAATTATTACTTAGTGAAAAATGGAGTTTTACAACAATTAGCCTGTGTACGCACTCGTCACCTCACGTACACGGCGCTCGCATACACAACAATACAAAATCCTAAGGGGAGTTCCCCCCACACAAGGTTAGGCAAGCCACTTACCTCGAACCAAGCTCAATCAATCGGTAATAATGCCTTTTCCATGAATATCCGACTCCGAATCGCCCAAATCTCGCCAAAAGCAATTACGTATCATAAATCTAACTATAATAGACTAATCTAATTAATGAATTCAAGACTTTAATAAGAAATTCAAACATCGCCCTAAAAAGCCTCCCCGAGCCCATGTCTCGGAATTAGGTAAAAGTCACAAAATATGAACACCCATTCACTCACGAGTTCACTCGCACAAAAATTATCTAAATCCGATATCAAAATCTCAAACAAAATCCAAAATCTTAGTTGAAGAACTTCTTCCCATTTTTTCAATTTTTCAACCCAAACTTTCCACTCCGCGAACGCGACTTACCACTCACGAATGCATAGGTTCCACTACCTATTACTTCGCGAACGCGGTCCACCCTACGCAAACGCGTAGAACAATTATTTGGGGTCCCCAGCTGCTCCACTTTCTCTACGCGAACGCGATGTGCTTCACGCGTTCGCGATGCACTGACAACCAAACCTTAGCAAACACATCCCTATCTTCGCGAACACGAAGAACAACTTCAGCTGGCCTCCTAGATGCCTTACGCGAACACGAGACCTCGCAAACGCGATGAAGAAAAGTATGCAACAGAAATACCAGATTTTCTGCAATTCTCCCAAGTCCAAAAGTGATCCGTTGAGCATCCGAAACACACCCGAGGCCCTCGGGACCTCAACCAAACATACCAACAAGTCCTAAAATACTTTACAGACTTAGTCGAGCTCTCAAATCACATCAAACAACGCTAAAAATACGAGTCACCCTCCAATCCAAACTTAATGAACTTGAAACTTCAAATTTCTACAAACGATACCGAAACCTATCAAACCACACCCGATTGACCTCAAATTTTGCACACAAGTCATATTCAGGATTACGGAGATACTCCAACGTCCGGAAATCCAATCCGACCCCGATATCAGAAAGTCCATTACCAGTCAAAATCTCCAAAAATTCGACTTTCGCCATTTCAAGCCTAAATCAGCTACAGACCTCCAAAACCCAATCCGGACACGCCCCTAAGTCCAAATTCACCCAATGGAGCTAACAGAACCGACGAAACTCCATTCCGGAGTCATCTTCACACAGTTCCAACTACGGTCAAAATCCTAAGACTTAAGCTTCCGTTTAGGGACTAAGTGTCCCAAAACACTCCGAAACCAAAAATAAAACTCCTAGCAAGTCACATAAGCAGAAAAAGATACGGGGGAAGCAGTTAATAGGGGATCGGGGCTATTACTCTCAAAATTACAATTACATTTTGAAATATCAGATTTTTTTAGCGAAGTTAGTGACGTCATAATCATCAACTAGACTTACTTACATTTCAAAATTACTTTATTCACGATCAGTGTAATTAATATGCATGATCTGATAGTGTACATTTGTATACTATCATAGTACAGAACTTATGCCAATTTTTTTTTAAAATATGGTGCTTTTATTTTAGCTTTAATGTTGTCCTAAAACTTGGTTTTGAAGGTAACAATTGGAAACATGTAAATGTAGTGAGATAACAATTGTGTTTTGTTGTCAGCCACAAACTTTTTTTTAGAAAGATGTGAGAGTTTCTCTCTCTAAAAAACTGACACGACTTCCTCTAATACAACTTTCTTCCAACTCTAAAATCACACTCTGTAAATTGCTACAAACATATACCATCCATGAATAACTCTATACAAACAGCCTCCGACGACAAATCACCTCAGGAACCTCCTGACATAGGTTCTATGCAAATTGAAGGTACAAAACCAATTACTCCATCACCATCCTTTCTTCAAACTCTAATCTCAAATAAACATCCACCAACAATTCCATATATACAACAGAGCATGGAACTTGAACTAGACTTGTCTGATGAAAGTCTTCACTGCAATCAAGATGATGACATATTTATACCCATTACTACAGAAGACAAATGCCGCTTATATACTCCATGGAAATATTCAATAATAGTTAAATTATTTGGTAGAAAGATAGCACACAACATACTACAAACCAAACTCCTTGCCCTATGGAACCCATCTGAAGATCTACCTCTCATTGATCTAGGCTCTGATTCCTTCCTCATAAAATTTCAAAAGGAAGAGAACATGCTTAAGGCATTATATGGAGGGCCATGGTTTCTTCTGAATCACTTCCTATCGGTTAGACAATGGGAGTCAAAGTTCATAGCCTCATCCACACAACTCACATACTCAGCAATATGGGTTCGACTACTAGAACTTCCAACTGAATTTTATGATGAGCAAATACTATATAAGGTGGGATCTAAGTTGGGACAGCTGCTAAAGGTTGATGCTTTCACCTCCTCTACAACTAGGGGCAAGTACAAGCAGATGTTACTATACGAAGGTCTAAATATGTTATGCACAAGCTGTGGGCGCTTTGGTCATACCAATATAGGCTGTCTTTTTACACCAAAACAACCACCAAATCAACCTATTTCGAACTCCTCTGCATCTACCCAGAATGATTCAACACAGCAAACAGAGTGGAAAACAGTAAGTTTCCCAGGAAATCTTTGCAACGCCAAAACAACAGTCGCACACAATCAACATTAGGGCGGCGCAGGGGGCGGCGAAGCAAGGGCAACAGATGATAGCAGGTACGTCTACTATCGATAATGGGCCTTCTGAGGCCCAAAAACAATCCAAAGACGAGGCTGCCAATAACCTGCTCAATAACAAATTCAATAGCCTGGATGCCTTAGACAATATGGACTTGGACAATACAAAGTCAAAAAGCCCAATCACTGAATACACTTCTAATAAGGCCTTTTCTATACCTGAACAGCCCAAAATAAATAACTCTTCCTCAATAAAGTCCAAAACATATCGGACACTATTCCCCAATAACTTTTCTTCTGCATCTACTGACAATACTTCATCCCTTATATCATTCCTAGGCATTAATGATCATACTGTGCATGTTATGCTTAACACGCCACAATAGCTACACCCTCCACATCATACTAATTCAGACCCCCCATATTATATTACCTCTAACCAACCATTAAAAGACAACTCCTCTGCTTCACATGGCCTTGAAGAGCCATCTAGGATCCACGTACATAGCAACAACAGTGAGTTGCATGCTACAGTAGCCTACACTCCTAGCCAACCCCAATTCCAACATAAACCAAATAATGACTTTTCATGTGATACCCATAAGGATCTATTAATTAAAACAAGCCGGAATCTTTTGATCCAAACAAGTCCTCTTCAAATCACTCTACTGTTGATCAAAAGCCTTCTGCTCTTGATATTACAAAAATAGTTTCTCTTCTTCAATAACTCATAATGCAAAGACCAACATTCCCAGCAAATTACAACCCTGCTTACCTGAGGAACATGGACAACAATCACTTCTTTCATCTTCCTCGCCTAACTATGCAGGGCCCTGAACTTCCACACATAAACACACCCCTAATATACACATCTCAAGCAAACACAATGGATCTTCCTCTTCAGTCTTGGTTGGAGATGGGATTACAGGGGTATGCTCTTGTGTTTACGATGGAACTCAACAACCAGGAGGTTGTTCTTCTTGTAAAAAACCCCACTCACCTGGCAGAAATAGTCACAGAGGGAATGAGATTGGGGATGGAGGGTTACGCTCAGAATCAATGGTACAACACCGAAACTCCTCTACTATTAGAGCATCAGGCTTCAACTTCGAATCCCCACCAGTGGAGTTATCCCATGCAGTCACAGATCCCAGTTCCAACAATGACCAACCTGCTGCCATTTTATCCACCACATAACATGGGGTAGATTTATGCACCATGGTTCCAACATCTCAACTCCTTCAATCCTCTCTCCCCATACTCCAGTCCAATCAGTCCATTCAAGACACAGTCTCCACCGGGAAGCCCACCACCACCTCCACATCCATCTCCCAACGAACTAGATGTGCAAACAAGGGAGGAGTTAGCAGAAATTTTGGCGGAAATAAGGGAGACAAGGACATAGTTCTTATGGTTAAAAGAGATTCATCTCTACAATCTAAAGGAACAGTACGCAAAAAAATTCATCCTCAAGTGTCCCCCAGAGATGATCTCATGCAGCCTGAACTTTCGTGTAACAAAAAATCGAGAGGCAGGGAAATACTCGATGGTGATAATTCCGACTCTTCGTCAACTTCCTCCGCCATTGGAATCTCAGGATCAGTTGACATCAACGATTTTCAATCCGTTGATGCCTACTCCACCAGTCACACAAAACATGATTAATATCATGAATCTCATAGTCTGGAACTGTAGGGGTTCTCACAATCCAGAGTTTAGGCGTCAGTTCAGATCCTTACTAGATAATTACAGACCAGTTCTATAAATCCTCCTAGAAACACACGTGCAGGACCATGAAGGACTCTGACAAGCTTTTGAGTTCACTAACATGGCCCAAGTTTCTGCTAATGGACTAGTAGGAGGTTTAGTGGTACTATGGAATGAGGCTTCGATTGGTGTTGAGGAACTGAGGATGTCTGACCAAGAAATCCACTGCCTTGTCCAAGTATGTCCCATTAAACCTAAATGGATGTTATCTGCTATATATGCTAGTAGTTCATACCAGTCACGTAATATACTCTGGGAAAGTTTAATGGATTTGCATGATAATTTCAATTATCCTTGGCTAATAGGAGGAGACTTCAATGATATTTTATATTCGAATGAAAAGTTTGGAAGACTTCCTGTTAATGTCAATAGGGCAGATAGATTCTCAAATTGCATTAACTATTGCAATTTAATAGATTTAGGATTTAAAGGTAGTCGTTTTATATGGACTAATAAACGAAAAAATGGTCATACAATTCTAGAAAGACTAGATCGATTTTTGGAAAATTATGACTGGCTTAATATGTACCCTGAGGCTACAGTGCAACATTTACCTCGAACGTACTCCGATCACTGTCCTCTACTAATAAATTTAGACAATAAGAAATATTTCCCTAGGAATATATTTAGGTTTGAAACTATTTGGGTATCGCATCCGCAGTTTCATCAATTGGTTCACAACTCTTGGACTAATACACATCCTCTTTTGGAAACCATTAATAATTTTCAGAAAATAGTCTCATCTTGGAACCATAATACTTTTGGGAACATTTTTTATCGTAAGCAGAAAATACTGGCTAGACTGGCAGGAATTCAGTCTTCTATTCACTAACCAACTAGTTGTTTCCTTCAAAACTTAGAATCTCAATTGAATAATGAATTTAGTAGTATACTTAGAATGGAGGAGGACTTTTGAAAACTTAAATCACGAGTGAATTGGCTTAATGAAGGGGATGCTAATACGAAACTTTTTCATATGTCTACCTTACTAAGACGTAGGAGAAATAGAATAACTATACTAAAAGATTCTGTAGGTAATTGGTTTTATGACCAGCAGGCTATTCAAGAGAACATACTCTCTTACTACAAGAATCTTTTTACTACTAAGAAAAGTCAGTCAACAAATGTTACCTTCAGTTCGAACTTCAATTTATTAAATAATATTAACAACCATATTCTGGAAGCACCTCTTAAAGACAGTGAAATTGATCGTGCTATATTTAGCTTTGGTCCTTATAAAGCACCGGGTCCGGATGGACTTCATCCATTCTTTTATCAAAAATTCTAGCCCGATGTTAGTAATAAGGTTAAGCAATTTTGCCATGACATTTTTAGTTCTGGAGTTATACCTCCATTACTAAATCAAACATATATATGCCTTGTTCCAAAAGTAAGGCATGCTCAAAACATACAACAATTTCGACCCATAAGTCTATGTAACACAACTTACAAACTAATTACTAAGATCGTTGTCAATCGACTTAAGCCAATTATTTTTGTAATAATAGGACCAACACAAACTAGTTTTCAACAAGGAAAACGGGCTGCAGACAACGCCATAATAGTCCAGGAAGCTGTAAATCATTTAGCAAAAATAGTTATATGTTGCTAAAATTAGATCTTGAAAAAGCATTTGATCGGCTGGAATGGTCATTCATTAGGAAAACTCTTCAATATTTTAATATCCCTCCTTCTACAATTCAGTTGATCATGTCCTGCATTACTACAACTTCTACTTCAATTCTTATCAATGGATCACGTACAGAATACTTTTCACCATCCAGAGGCATTAGACAGGGTGATCCATTATCGCCATACTTGTTTATAATGTGTATGGAAATGCTTTCACGTAGCATTACCTTAGCTGTGGAATATCTACAATGGCAACCAATCAATATTGCTAAAACAGGTCCACAGCTTTCACATCTATTCTTCGCTGATGATATTATTTTTTTTCGAGAATTACTAATAAAAGTTGCAATGCTATCATAGATGTGATCATCATTTTAGCAAACACTCGGGCCAAAGAATAAATTTTGAGAAATCAAAATTATTCTTTTCTAAAAACAGCTCGGCAAATGATAAGGAATTGGCAATGGACTGTTTCTAAATGAAGGAAGGAACAAATTTTGGCAAGTATTTGGGTTTCCCTATGTTCCATACATGCCAAAAAAAAGGCGGACTTTCAATTCCTGTTGGATAATTTCAAAGTTAAACTAGCAGGATGAAAAATAAACTTTCTTACAATGGCGGGACGAGCTACTCTTATTAAATCAACCCTTAATAATTTGCCAAATCATATTACGCAATATATTCACATACCTACCTCGATTATAAACAGGATGGAACAGTACCAGCGTAATTTTCTATGGGGATCTACCACAACAAGGAAAAAAATGCATCTTATTAAATAGAAAAAAATTACACAACCAACTAAAGTGGGAGGCTTAGGGATTCAGAGTCTTCATCAAAAGAATAAAGCTTTACTTGGAAGTCTAGCATGGAGAGCCTTCCACTTACATCAAAATCTTTGGTCAAAAGTTTTAATTAATAAATATGTTCGTTCAAGTTCTGCTACTAATCACTCCGCTATTTGGCGTAACATACTAAAAGGATGGCAATTTTGCCAACTAGGACTGCAGTGGCAAATTGGAACAGGTGAGCATATTAAATTTTGGGAAAACACGTGGATAAAGCCTGGTCTGACTGTTCTATCATTGATAAGTGGTCAATTACGTATGTCACAACAAAATATTAATATTAACTCAATCTACAATCACAATACTTGGAACTGGAACAACCTTCCTTTTCAATTTTCTGAAGAATTAAAAAAATGGTTAGCAACCACTTATATTTCCACGTACAACTACAAGGCTGATTGTATATTCTGGGCCTTAACAAAGGATGGAAAATTCTCGGTAAATTCTATTTATAAAGCTTTGCAAAATCAAGTTGCTAATGAACACAATACATCTCTCCATTTCAAATGGATATGGGACCTGCCTGTACATCCTAAAATCAAATATTTTATTTGGTTACTTAACCATAATAGACTACCAACTTTTCAATACCTAAGACATCTTAACATTACTGCTACTGCTAAATGCACATACTGTCATAAAGAGGATGAATCGTTAAATCATCTATTTCTTACCTGCGTAAACGCAAAAAATTATTGGAATGCTTTGGGTATGGGTAGTTATATAAGTAGCCTACTTATTTTTGATACACCTCAGGAGTGGCTGCTTCCGTTGCTAAATTACAAAGATAATAAATTTCCTTACAATTTAAATAGGCGCACTTATTTACCATTAAGTTTATGGAATATTTGGACTACTAGAAACACAAATGTTTATGAGGGCAGGCATGATTCGATTAATAAAAATTTTACTACTCAACAAGCGACTGAATTTTGTTACCTAGTTGCCTCGTCACATAAAATACAAACACGGGTCAGAGTTCCCCTAAAATGGATACCTCCAAAACCTAACATATATAAATTAAACACTGATGGGACACACTCACCAATCTCGAATAGATATGGTATTGGAGAAATAATTAGGGACCATAAGGGAAACTGGATTCTGGCTTCTCAGGTAAAGTACTTTCTCAATCGCCTATTGCTACAGAAATATTTGCTCTATTACAGGGACTTACATTTGTAGTACAACACAATCTAACACCACTTCAAGTGGAAATTGACGCTAAAGAGGTACTCACGCTACTACAAGATAATAATATAGTACATGCTAATCTCCTGAATGATTGCAGGTACCTGCTGAGGTAGCTACATGATCCATTAGTAAGCCATGCGTACAGAGAGCAGAATAGATTAGCAGATCAACTATCAAAATCAGGAAGCTTTCTGGAAGGAAACTCTGCTATGCAGATTTTTGATAAACCACCACTTTTTGTTAGCAGAATATGGAATGAAGATAAGCGTGGTGTATCTACTACACGCTTACTGCCACTTCGTACATGGGACTTGCCACATCGACCTACACTGCATGCAAATGGAAGCTCTATCAGAAGCCCAAATATTTTTGAATGTTGTAATGATATCTCACTTGTTGTAACTACAAACAATATAGCTAGTACTAGTAATGACTTACCTTGTATAGTGCTACCTGAGCACAAAGACCTCTGTACGCATATGTTTGTTTAATATAATATCTATCTTTACTACCAAAAAAAAACATGTAAATGTAGTGTCATTTAACTTATTTATATTTTTGTTTTAAGAATTTCGGGTAATTAATGAGCTAGGATCCAACTAAATTGCTGGGACGAAGATGTAATTAAAAAGCGTATCAAGCTCATTATACCTAAACAGATTTTCTATCTTAGATCTTTTCAGGTTTATTAATTGATATTTAATATTCAAACTTACTTGCAGTTGCAATTTAAATGATCTAAAAATCTAATTTTAACATTATTTGAATAAAACTTATATAAACTCATACATCATACACTTTCTAGGATAGATTGTACACACATGAGTGTCACGACCCGGAATTCCCACCTACGGAACTGTGATTGCGCCTAATATTTCACTTACTAGACAAGCTAACGTTAGAGGGATTCTTAAGTCAACTTCAGTCAATTTTAACAACAGAAGCAATTAAGCTAAACAGAAGCTAAAGCCAAATTTGCGGAATAACATAAAATCCATAATTGCTTATACAATTCGGATCTGATGTCACGATTCATGAGCTTCTAAGATTTACTACATTCAAAGTCTGAAAGAAAATACAACTATTCTAAAAGAAAGGAAACAATATAATAAAGAAACTAGGAAGGGATGCCAGCAGATGTACCTTGGGTCTCCGACAAGCAAGTCCAGCTGCTAACCTCATGATCAGCTAGGGCTGGTACCAAAATCTGCACAAGAAGTGCAGAGTGTAGTATGAGTACAACCGACCTCATATACTCATAAGTGCCGAGCCTAACCTCGACGAAGTAGTGACGAGGTTGTGGCAAGACACCTACATAATAAACATGTGCAATTAATAGTATATGTACAAAATAAAAACCAATAACAGCTAGACAAGTAATATCGGGAGGGGGACATGCTAAAGGGATACAAGGTATGAGAATTTTAGCAGAAATGATAACCAGGACAATCAATATGCCTTTGACCCGTGAAAACAATTAAACACGGTAAGGAAAAGTGCACGACATCCCCCTTCGTGCTTTTACTCTCAACCTCACAATATAAATAAATAGATATGGCACGACATCATCCTTCGTGCATTAACTCTCATAACATGGCACGGCATCCCCCTTCGTGCATTAACACTCACAATATGGCACGACATCACCCTTCATGCATTAACACTCACAATATAGCACGGCATAACCCTTCGTGCATTAACACTCACAATATGGCACGGCATCTCCTTCCGTGCATTAACACTCACAATATGGCACGACATCACCCTTCGTGCATTAACACTCTCCCTTACCATAAAGCAATGAACAAAGAACAACAAGCAGATAGAATAACAAGAACAAGCCTTACTTCAACATTTGGTTCCACAATACCAACCTCAACTTTGAAATCAATACTCAATTATCACCAAAAATCCGTAAACATGATAAGAACGATCAATTTAATAATAACTAGTCTAAACATGGATAACATGATCAAAGAATGCAATAATTACTAGAAATCAAGCCCCACCCGCATGCTTAAACCCTACAAAAATGCATAAGTACTCGTCACCTCACATATACATTGTACCCAACGATCACGCCCAACTCAAGTCCTAAAAAGGATAAGCGATCGCTGCAAATATAATCCGGTCTAAAAGTCCGGAGTCGAATCCCACAGAGAACTAAGGCTTAGTTGTATCTGTTTAATATCACCAAGAAGACAAGATTGAATAATTTTCTAAATTATAAAGATTGCGACTAAAACAGAAAATAAATAAACAGCTGAAAACTAACTATGCTTGAATTGTAAACAATTGGAATAAAGGTCTAAGGTAATGGTTTCCCCCGTTGTTGATTTCCTTAGTTGTATGTTTCTTATAGCTTTAACTTAGTTGCCTCTATCAATCATGAACTCTCTAGCTATCATAAATCTCTCTCAAGCAATTATGATAATTTACTAGATGCACTCTCTCAAGCAACGCTAGCTAGATTCGCATTACAGTTCACTTAGATCGCACCCGAGGTATCGTTATCTCTAATCCAACCTCTAAACCCTCGGTTATGACTCTCGCCTATACTCCGGGAGTGATGTTGTTCAAACAACTACCTAAATATGCACTCTCTCTCAAGCAGATACATAATAAATAGGAACGGCTAATTGAGGATCCTTTCAATTAACCAAAATCAAAACGTAGTTGAACAAATAGAGATTAACAACCAACTCAAAACTATATTAATATAACAACCAATTCATCCCCAACGGTTTCACCAAAACCTTAGATTAAAAGATTTAGCTACTCATAAAATTTAATGCTTGAAAACACAATACTCCAATTCATAACCAACAATAAAATAGGAAGAAGAAGGGGAAAAACTCGTAGTTGAATCTTCCTCCTTGCTCCTAGCATGTTCTTGCCTCCAAGGGTGTTGTCTAACCCTAAAATAGTGTCTCTCCCTTCAAAGTGGTATTTTAGGATGTATTTATATGACCTAGGGTTGATGAGGGGCGGAATTCTTCAATCCAACTTCGGATGGGAGAGCTGGAATCCGCGTCTGCCTTCGCGTCTAGACGCGGACTTTGACGCGGATCCGCGTCTGCCTTCGCATCTAGACGCGGACTTTGACGCGGATGCAGCTTTTGAAATTCTTCCATTTCGCAAAGCGCTCCGTGCCTTTGCTTCGCTTCCCTGTTTTCTGCCTTAATTTTTCTCCTTTTTCGCGTCCGACTTCGTGCCACGCACGAGAGTAGACGAGCTCCCACTCCTTTAATTTCTTCTTTTTGTGTCGAATTGTCATCTTTTGATCATTTATCATCCAAACTCGTTCCTACACATAAGAAACACATAATGAGTATATTTCACTTCGAAAATCATGTAATCTCCCGCGACACACACAAGAATTAATATGCAAATATACTCAAAAATATGTACTTTTCATCATTTATCAACACCCCACACTTAAACTCTTGCTCGTCCTCGAGCAACTTAAAATTGAGCGCATAGGCAAGAATACCTTTTCAAACAATTCTCCTAACTCATCACACCAAGAGTATTTAAAATAGACTAAGCACAAAAGCTTAACATCTTCACCTCAAGATTTGACTCACAAGTACCACGCATTATTCACAACTCACCCACTTACTCTAACATAGAGGTCACTGACATTACCTTTCCTTCATGAATCAAGTGCCCTCACACAACAAAAGAGAGGAGTTCCACACAATAAAATTTAAGAACACTTAGGAACTCAAGATAGATAGAATTCACTCACTCTCAGAAATAACATTCATATGCCACAAAAGATGCACCATAAGCTTGCCCGTAGTGTACTACTCCACTAATCGAGCTCATTCAATCTCGGATCAATTAGGACTTTATTTGGTTGTAATGTAGGCTACGGGACGGGTAGGATACATTTAGATATAAGAGTGACTACACCTCCCTAAGCACTTTAATACATACACTTTAACATTTAAAACCCCATACTTATGTCAAACCATAACTCCACCTTCACATCAATGTATATTACCCCATACTTCTTTAAGCACAATTACAGCAAGAGTCACCACTTATTAAAGAAATACTTTTTTTTTCACATCAATACAACTATATTTTTTTTTTCAACTCAAGTGGCTCTTACTTGTTCAAAACAGTGCACCTTTCTCCTGATTTCATTAGTACCACTCAAAAGCCAAACCAACCACCCCACACTTTAACTTTTACATAAATCATCACAATTCAAGTGCTTATGAGAGGTTAAAAGGTTCAAATAGATAGTCCATTAAAATAAATGGGTAAGGCTTGTAATGTGGTTGCCAAAGAAACAGGATTACAGGCTCAAAGGGTTAACTACGATACATAACAATTAGGCGGGTAAAATATACATATCTGGCTCAACAAAGAAATGCCTATATCACTTCCTAGACTGAATAAAACTACTATTTCGCTTTGCAAACACACGGGGCAAGTTCTAGGCATCAAATGCAATGCACAGAATATAACAAATCCTTACACACACATGGCACATAACTCACTCAGGATTGGTTTCATCAAGACACTCTAGTCAAAGCAGTTAAGCAAAGTTAAGATCATACAATTTAAGGTACTTATACAAGAGTCAAAAACTGAGCCTAAGCGTCACAGCCAAAGTACTCACTATTCTCAAGGCATAACCAAGTCAAGAGATATTGCTTCAATTCAAAACACAACACAATGGCTCCTACTCCCAAAAAAAAACTAACTACACTCGGTTCAAATAAAACCCTTGGAAAAGAACTGCGGCACAAAGAAAACCCAAGGGGGAATTATTACACTACCTACAAAGAAAATCTTTTTGTTTTTTTTTCTCTAGACTTAAATCCCTCAAGAAAATTGTCTAATAGATCCATCGTCGGGAAAAGTCCAATCTTTTAAAAAAATACTATTTAATTAAACTAATACAGCTAAAGTAGCATGAAAAGTCACCCAGACAATCTCATCACCCCACACTTAAAATTGTGCATTGTCTCTAATGTACAGCATAACCATAAGAGGGTAAGAGAAACTCCCTGGTAGGCCAAAGGCCGAAGCACTAGCAGTTCATGGGGTACTCAAACTTCTCCCAGGCTTGGTCCTTCGTGCGGGCACCTCACACTTAGTTCCAACCATTTGATTTGCTGTTGCATCCTTCCAATACCTTTGCTTTCCACGCTCCTAGAAAATAAAAAATCGACACTACAAGAATAATACAATTAAAAAAACTAAAAAATAAATAAAAGAAAGCAATAAAGCTGGGTTGCCTCCCAAGAAGCGCTTGATTTAACGTCGCGGCACGACATGAATCACTTTTTTGCCTCCACCTCGAGCTTATGAATTGAAACCCAAGTTTTGATTCAAGCTTATGATTATGGTCATGGAGCGGTGGAATGAATCTAACTGGCCCAAGGAAATAATGTAGTATTCTGCACTTCTTGGCCTTTGTATGAGGTATGTAATCCTGACTTTCTGGCAAGAAGAATTCCAGAATATATGCACCTTGTTCCTCATTCCTTGACTCTTCGATTGGTTCAGATGACTCTATTTCCATATCATCATCCAAACATAATGTGGAAAAATGCATGCGCTCAAACACATGAACTTCAGGACTCTCAACATCTTCAACATCAGTGATACTAGAGTCAACAAAATTTATATCCTCAAAGTCCTTGGCTGGCTCTAGTCTCACTTCATCAACATTGACATCCTCAAATTGTGGTTGGCTAGGTTGTTGATGTTCTACTCTGACCTCCCCAATTAACACCTCAAATTCATGCTCTTCTTGGCTACTATCCTCAATATTGGCTTGTTGAGCATTAAAAGCTCCAACCACTTGACTCAATTGAGCCTCCAACTTGCGAATAGTTGCCTCTTGCCTTTCTATGTGCAATTGTTTCTCATTGTTTTGTTCCAGAAAGCACTTTAGCATATCCTTGATCTCCTTCAAGTCCGCATTCCCAGGTTCTTTGTTCCTATTAACTTCACAAGAAAAGGTAGAACCATCATAGTAAGGGGTTGGGGGAAAATAAGAAATATAAGCACAACTATGAAGGTGACCATTTTTACCACCACACACATTCCACAAATAAGATTGAGTTGGTTCACATAACTCGCTCTTAGGAACGTTTTGAAAATTTTGCCACGGGTGGTTTCCTTCACAATATGTATGGAGATCAATAGTAGAATTATCTACACCTAAATTCCCATAATTTCAAGATGCCATGTTTCTCAAATCGATAGTTATAAAAAAACACAAAAGAAAACAAAATAAAAGTTCAAACTCGTAACCTAGCAATATATACAGCTACAACTACACTGTTAGTTCCCCGGCAGCGGCGCCAAAATTTGATCACGCCCAACTCTAGTCCTAAAAAGGATAAGCGGTCGCTGCAAATATAATCCGGTCTAAATGTCCGGAGTCGAATCCCACAGAGAACTAAGGCTTAGTTGTATCTGTTTAATATCACCAAGAAGACAAGATTGAACAATTTCTAAATTATAAAGATTGCGACTAAAACTGAAAATAAATAAACAGCTGAAAACTAACTATGCTTGAATTGTAAACAATTGGAAAAAAGGTCTAAGGTAATGGTTTCTCCCGTTGTTGATTTCCTTAGTTGTATGTTTCTTATAGCTTTGACTTAGTTGCCTCTATCAATCATCAACTCTCCAGCTATCATAAATCTCTCTCAAGCAATTATGATAATTTACTAGACGCACTTTCTCAAGCTACGCTAGCTAGATTCGCATTACAGTTCACTTAGATCACACCCGAGGTATCGTTATCTCTAATCCAACCTCTAAACCCTCGGTTATGACTCTCGCCTATACTCCGGTAGTGATGTTGTTCAAAAAACTACCTAAATATGCACTCTCTCTCAAGCAGATACATAATAAATAGGAACGGCTAATTGAGGATCCTTTCAATTAACCAAAATCAAAAGGTAGTTGAACAAATAGAGATTAACAACCAACTCAAAGCTATATTAATATAACAACCAATTCATCCCCAACGGGTTTCACCCAAAACCTTAGATTAAAAGATTTAGCTACTCATAAAAGTATGTGAAAACACAATACTCCAATTCATAACCAACAATAAAATAGGAAGAAGAAGGGGAAAAACTCGTAGTTGAATCTTCCTCCTTGCTCCTAGCATGTTCTTGCCTCCAAGGGTGTTGTCTAACCCTAAAGTAGTGTCTCTCCCTTCAAAGTGGTATTTTAGGATGTATTTATATGACCTAGGGTTGATGAGGGGCGGAATTATTCAATCCAACTTCGGATGGGAGAGCTGGAATCCGCGTCTGCCTTCGCGTCTAGACGCGGACTTTGACGCGGATCCGCGTCTGCCCTCGCATCTAGAGGCGGACTTTGACGCGGATGCAGCTTTTGAAATTCTTCCATTTCGCGAAGCGCTCCGTGCCTTTGCTTCGCTTCGCTGTTTTGTGCCTTAATTTTTCTCCTTTTTCGCGTCCGACTTCGTGCCACGCACGAGAGTAGACGAGCTCCCACTCCTTTAATTTGTTCTTTTTGTGTCGAATTGTCATCTCTTGAACATTTATCATCCAAACTCGTTCCTACACATAAGAAACACATAATGAGTATATTTCACTTCGAAAATCATGTAATCTCTCGCGACACGCACAAGAATTAATATGCAAATATACTCAAAAATATGCACTTTTCATCATTTATCAACCAACATCTAAACACGTAACAATTAGCTCACTCCAAGGACCAAACTCAAAGCTCAACCACAGCTTTGCTTTCCAAACAAGCCTCGGAACCAATAAAATCTAGCAAATTACCAACCAAACAATTCAAATTAAGCCTTAGGAACTACCCACGATTGCAAAGAATTCAATTTAGGTCATTATTGAAAAAGTCAACAAAAGTCAATTCCCGGGACCGCTTGGCCAAACCCGAAATTCAGACCAAAATCCGATTACCCATTCACCCCCGAGCCCGGTTATGTAATTAGTTTTGGAATCCAACCTCGATTTGAGGTCTAAATCCCCACCATGAAAACATAATATTTGGGTTGAAATCTAAGGAAATACAGTGGAAGATTGAAAGAAACTAGTTTAGAATCACTTACCAAGGATTTGGGGAAGAAAAGTTCTTTGGAAAATCGCCTCTAGGGTTCTTGAGTTTGAAAATTTGAAGAATGAACCAAAAATCCCGTCTAAGTCCCATCAAATGCGAGCCCTGAATATACGAAGAACCTATCGCAAATGTGAAGGTTTCACATCCCTGCTTTCATCGCATTTGCGATGAATTGTTCGCAAATGCGAACACTGATCCTTCCGCAATTGCGACCACTTGATCGCATTTGCGATCACTGCCCCCTCCTCACTCACTTCGCAAATGCAAACTCAATGTGGCCCAGCTACTCTTCGCAAATGCGAAGAGTATCTCGCAAATGCGAACCCCTCAGAGGTCGCAAATGTGATGCCTGATCTCGCAAATGCGAGATCAGAGGCCTACACTAGAACTTAAAATACCAGCAACATTTCTAAGTCCAATTTCACTCCGTAGCCTATCTGAAACTCACCCGAGCCCTCGAGGCTCTAAACCAAATATGCACACAAGTGTAAAACCATCATACGAACTTGCTCGCGCAATCAAATCGCCATAATAACACCTAGAACTACGAATTGAACACCAAATCAAATGAAATTTTCAAGAAAACTTTGAAATTTCTATTTTCCCAACCGGACATCTGAATCACGTCAAACCAACTCCGTTTCTCACCAACTTTCACGGACAAGTCATAAATATGGCATTGGACCTATACCGGGTTCTAGAACCAAAATACAGACCCGATATCCAAAATTCAACCAATGGTCAAACATTTCAAATTCATTAAGACTTTAACTTTCAAATTCGAACAAAGTCCGATAACTCGGGATAGGGACTTCAGAATTTGATTCCGGGCATACGCCCAAATCCCAAATCACAATACCAACCCACCGAGACCGTCAAAACATGAATCCAGGTCCGTTTGCTCAAAATGTTGACCGAAGTCAACTCAAATGGTTTCCAAAGCAAAATTTTCATATTTTTCATAGTTTTTAACATAAAAGCTTTTCGAAAACACGCTCGGACTGCGCACGCAAATCGAGGAGGGTTAAAATAAGGTATTTAAAGCTTCGAAGCACAGAATTGGGTTCTGAAACATAAGATGAACTATCGGGTCATCACATTCTCCACCTCTAAAACAACCGTTCGTGCTCGAACGGAAATAGAAAAGTACCTGGACTGGTGAAAAGGTGGGGATATCTACTCCGCATATCCGACTCGGACTCCGAAGTAGCTGCCTCGATGGGCTGGCCTCTCCACTGCACTCGAACTGAAGGATAACTCTTCGATCTCAACTGACGAACCTGCCGGGCCAGAATAGCCACCGGCTCTTCCTCATAAATCAGATCCTTGTCCAACCGGACAGAGCTGAAATCTAACATGTGGGACGTTTCGCCGTGATACTTCCAGAGCATGGACATATGGATAATCGGATGAACCGCTGATTAATTAGGTGGCAATGCGAGCTTGTAAGCACCTCACCCACTCCCTGAAGAATCTCAAAAGGCCCGATATACCTAGGGCTCAACTTGCCCTTCTTTCCGAAACTCATCACACCCTTCATGGGTGAAACCCGGAGCGACACCCGCTCCCCAACCATGAATGCAACATCACGAACTCTACGGTCGGCATAACTCTTCTGCCTAGACTGGGATGTGCGAAGTCAACCCTGAATAATCTTGACCTTATCCAAGGCATCCTGGACCAAATCTGTACCCAATAACCGAGCCTCCTCCGGCTCGAACCATCCAACTAGCGATCGGCACCGTTTACCGTATAATGACTCATAGGGAGCCATCTGAAAGCTCGACTATTAGTTATTGTTGTAGGCAAACTCCGCAAGTGGCAAGAACTGATCCCAAGAAACTCCGAAGTCTATAACACAAGCGCGGAGCATATCCTCCAATATCTGAATAGTGCGCTCGGACTGTCCGTCCGTCTGAGGATGAAATGTTGTGCTCAACTCAACATGTGTGCCCAACTCACTCTGTACTGCCCTCCAAAAGTGCGAGGTGAACTGCGTACCTTGATCAGAAATGATATACATGGGAACACTGTGAAGACGGACGATCTCGCGGATGTAAATCTGTACCGACCGCTCTCAAGAATAGGTAACTGCTACAGGAATGAAATGCGCAGACTTAGTCAGCCTGTTGATCACAGCTAACCCTGCACTACTATTAAGTAGCGAGAGAGGTCGAAGCAGCTTTTACCCGATTTAGGGTCGGGATCGAATTCCACAGAGAGCTAGATATTGGAGTTGGGTGTCTATCTAAAGTGGAGTTGTGTGTTTGCTCCAAATTGCACTTCTACACATTTTTGGGTTTTAATTATGATTCTAATTCTGTAAACTACAATGCTCAATTTAACTACTATAAGCTAGGATTAAAGTATTGCAAGTTGTTCAAATGATTAACGGGCACTAGGGTAGTGACTTTCGCCTAGGTGGTCAATTAACGGAATCTTGAGTCTAAAGCTAGATTGACACATTTGGGGAGTATGATATAACCATTGCTCGATTCTACTCACTCTATACCTCTCGGTAGTTCGAGTGATTTTGCCCGAATTGACTTTCTGAAGACCAATTGGGTATGCGAATTTGCACAAGCAATTGAGGATCAAGTCGGGTATTACGATCTCTCAGTTTAACCCTTTAATTGGGGCTATCAATTCTCTTGAGTACGCCCCAATTCCTTGTTGGACTAATTCTAGAGACTTAGGCTCTCTTTCTCAAAAAGAGCAAAAGTCAACTAAACACAAACTAGTGTTTGCAACCACTGATTTAGCAATTAAACATGGACTTAGCCCAAATATCAAACACCCATAGTCACTCAAGCTCTAAAATACAAGACCCATCAATTACCCACACTAGGGTTGAGCCACAACCCTAGCTGATGGGTCTAGCTACTCATAATTAGAGAAAGAAACAAAGAAATAGATGAAGAAAAACTCATATTAATTAATTACTGAATTAAACTTGAAGATTCAATGTTGAAATGAAGCTAAAATTACTCAAAACAGCTAATATATTCGAACCCACGAGCGCAGCTCAGTACAAAATCTATCTACTTCACCTAAAAATGGAAAAAAAAGCTATTTATACTAAGCTGACAATTCTGGACAAAAATACCCCTGTGGGGCTAGTGCGGACCGCACAAAATGGTGTGCGGCCGCACTAAGGCTCTGAACTTGAAACACATCTCTCTGAACTTAGGCACTGCGGACTGCAAAGAATGGACTACGGCCGCGGAGGCTTCTAGTGCGGTCCGCATAAACTGGACCGCGGGCCGCATTGGCTTGAAACTCGGAAGCTGGCAACTCTCTGATCCTTCTTACTACGGACCGCACTAAATCAAGTGCGGCCGCATTAATCCTAGTGCGGACCGCACAATACCTAGTGCGGCCGCATTGCCCCTTTTTTGCCTGAATGCCACCTCTCAGAACCTCACAGTGCGGACCACACAAAATGGTGTGCGGCCGCACTGGCCTTGTTTTGCCTGAGCTTTGTCTTGTCTTGATACTTGTGCAAGTTTCACTCCTTTTGAGCTGGTCTTTGACTTCTTGTCACTTTGTTGATCAAACCTGCAATCAAGCACAACTTGTGAACCTTTCGTACTATTTTGTACACATTTCTAATCAAAACTTAAGCAAGAAGGAGTATAAAATGTATCAAAATCCCTAGTTATCAACTCCCCCAAACTTAAGCTTTTGCTTGTCCTCAAGCAAACAATAAAAGACCCACTCCTCAAGGGAAAATCCAAGAAAATTGAGTTGTCCTAAAGTAACCTCATCTAGCCTCAATTGGGACTAACAATTGCCCTCAATAGAAATGAATCATTAACAACTTTTACTCTTTGAAACTCCATGGATTAAGTGCGACACAAGCGCATCAAGAATTGACTCAACACATCAAAGAACTCTTTTCTATTACTTCGGTCATTGTGGAACCCAAACTCATACATCCTCAGCTCTCCCTAAGCAAACCTTACCTTTAGAATAGTGGCACTCATAACGAGGTTAATGGAAATTCACTCATCCCTCTCAAAGAAAAAGTGACAAGTTCGGCTCTAGGTACCATATGCTTGCCCCTTATGTGAGTATCCACTAATGTAAGCTCCATTCAACTCAAGATCATATAGGGCTTTTATGGAGACATTGTGAAGGCTTTTGGTTCAGGGTAGGAAATGTTTGGTCTAAGTAGGTTCCATCTTCCCTTAAGCACTTCTTTTGTTTCATTTTGGCACAGATTCACTTGACTCTTTGAGTCTTTTCACTCCTTTCAAAGGGGTAAGAGAGACACATTGTCACTCTTTTTTATACATTTCAACTCTTTTTTTTTCTTTCTCACTTTTCCACACCTTTCATTCTTTGCTTTTCTTGAATCCCTTTTTTATTCTTTTCCACATTGAGTATTCTTTTTGTCTTTTTGCTTTTCTTTCTTTTTCATTTTCTTTCCTTTTCTTCATTTTGTACCTTCTTACCACTTTGTTGCAATCCTCGTCTCTTCCCCCAAAACTTATATTTTTGCCATTTGCTAAGGAAAGATCGGGTGCCAAGAGAGGGTATCTTTTAGAACGGCTAAAAGGCTTGTATCATGGTTCTTGAAGGAAAAAGGTTTAAGGCTCAAAAGGGTTGACTAGGGATTTTATCTTTGGTAGGCTATGAAAGTGTTTAAACTATCATTTGGATCAAGGAGAGCCTATAATCATGTCTCAAGTCAAAATTCACTTAGGATTTCGGCTCAACAAACATTCAAGGCAAGTTCTAGACTAATGGCTCGGGACTTGGACTTGCAATGCAATTTCTCACCACACACGCTATGGGATTGCTAAAGACACAGAGTCGGGGGCCCACAACGACCTTAGATAAGATTTGAGTACACAATGGTCCCGAAAAAACTACTTGATGATTATCGGTCAACACAAGAGTCTTAAGGTCACGACTTTCACCATCCTAAACACAACAATTTATTTTTGACCATGAGATCAAAGGCAAATGTGTTAGGCCCAAGTGAAGCTTTGCTTGAGGCACCCTTAACTACTAACTACTAAAAAGCCAAAAAGAAAAGAAAAACAGACTCAAACCCTTAAGAAGGTTGTCACGCCATCTATCATTGGGAAGAGCCACCCTTTTCACACAAACTCCACCTTTGGAAAGAACCGTGGCATTAAGAAAACCAAAGGCTTATTGCAAACGTTCAAAACAAGAAGGTACGAACATAAATAAGAAGCTAAGAACGAAAAATTGCGGAAAGTAAAATGAATATGTACAAGAGGGGATTTGATCGAATATACAATAGATAGGATGAATATGTACAATATAACATAACTTTATATACAGACCCAAAGTAAAATAAAAGTGCGAGAAATGTAACGAAATGTTAAAATTATATACAAACCAAAGATGAAAACTAAAGAAAGCATAAAAAGTGTCAAATATATACAATCATCCAAATCCAAAAAAGTAGGGCCTACCCCTTCAAATGAAAGCTGGCATTGTCTCCAATGCCAACTAAATCAAATAAGCACCAAAAAGATAAGGGAAAAGGATATAGAAACTCCCTATGGCATGTCTGTCTGCATGGGCTCCTGAGTGGTCCCTGGGTCCTCACTGTGCTCGGGAACCTCAGACCGGTTCCCTGTGGCCTGCTGCTCTGCTGCTGGGACCTGGGCCTGGACCTGGACAGGCTCCTGAGGTGCATCATGTGGCTGACTGGAGGAGGCCTCCGGTGGGTCTGCCAACTGGATGACTGCATCATCCGCTATGGGAATCATCCTCCTCCTCTTGGGAGGCCTTTGAGAGTGCTCTGGCTGGGGATCAGCTGCAGGTGCAGGGTCCTGAAGTAGTAAGTCCAAAGTCAGCTGGTCGGCCTTCAACCTGTCAACACCAACCCTCAGCTCCTTCACAGATTCCTTGGAGGCCCGTGTCTTCCTCAATTTCTTGTGCTCCTTAGCAAGCTCCTTGAGAGCCTTGCTATGTGAATAAACGGCAATACTGAGCACCTTCTGGTTTTTGAAGATTTTCTTCTGGTTCACTAGAATCTGTTTAAGAGCATCCTCTATAGACTGTAGAACCTGTGGAGGTGGAGGAGTCAACTGAGCCTCTACTGTGGTAGTCAAGATGGCCAACTTGGATGACGTTGTCTGCATCCAGTTGTTGATACTGAGAAGAGATTGGCTCAGTTGGTGGGCAGTCACCGGGTAAGCTCGGGAGGAGGGAATCTCCGGATCTGCTAAGGTGGATGGGCCAGAAGGGATATCAGTGGAAGTGGAGGCAGGCTGAGTAGGAGCCACTACGACAACTGGCTCTTCAGACTGGCCAGTTGAAGTAGTAGCTTTTCCCTTAAAGTTCTTGCTCTTTGGGTTGTCATCCCCCTGCATGTTGTACCAAGAGAATGGGGCCTTCGCTTTGACCGTTAGGTCGAACGACCTCTTTTCAACTTTGAGGTCCCGGAAGTACATAGTCAGAAAGCTGGGGAAAGGGTAGTTTCTATCATGCTCACTACCCACAATAGAGATTATCCGAGACATTACATTCCCCACATTGATCGGGTACCCCGCCATGATCGAGGCCACCAACACTGCCCGGTCAAGAGGGAGGGTGTTGTCATGAGTAGTCGAGTCCAGTCTGCTGCACACAAACGTTTCCACCCCTTTGCCTCAAGTTAAAACTACGTCTCAGAATTTTGACGCCTGCAGTCAACCAATGGTGGTACCTGGGATTGCCAGATACTGTGCCAACCAGGGACGGACCTCCTCGCCAATTTCCATCTTTGCCATGTACAATGTCTCATCCTCCTCATCAAAGCCAAGGTAGTTATTTATAGTCTTCCCATCAAACAACACCTTTAGGTTTCGCACCTTGGTCACTTTGGTACACTTTTTGATGTGGGAAACATTGGCTTAGAATTCCTTGACCAAGTGCTCGTTGGCATCTACACAGTCACCCAAAAAATGCTCCCAGCCAATTCTCTCCCTAAACTGCCTCCTCACATTAGGGTTGTGAGGTAGCAAGTCTCTATCCATAAAACTCCTTTCCGGGATCAACTTCCTCACCGGCCACCATTCCTGGAATTTATGATATGCTACCTCACTCACGAACCTCACAGTGCGGACCGCACAAAATGGTGTGCGGCCGCACTGGCCTTGTTTTGCCTGAGCTTTGTCTTGTCTTGATACTTGTGCAAGTTTCACTCCTTTTGAGCTGGTCTTTGACTTCTTGTCACTTTGTTGATCAAACCTGCAATCAAGCACAACTTGTGAGCCTTTCGTACTATTTTGTACACATTTCTAATCAAAACTTGAGCAAGAAGGAGTATAAAATGTATCAAAATCCCTAGTTATCACCTGTCCACAATGACCCAAATAGTCTGTGGGAGTCCAACAACGAAGTCCATAGTGATACCTCCCACTTCCACTTAGGAATCTCTAACTTCTGAAGCAGACCACCAGGTCTCTTATGCTCATACTATACGTGCTGACAATTTAGACACCGAGCTACATACGCAACTATATCCTTCTTCTTTCTCCTCCACCAATAATGCTGCCGCAAGTCTTAATTGTCGCGCCTGGTTATCTCGTAAAAGCTCATTTCGACGTTGCGACATAAAAGAGAGAGTCGCCACCTAACGGGTTTGAGGTGCGTTAGGACACCTATTTGTAAATAAATCAGGTTTAACCAGTTTGTGTCACCAAAGATCAGGTAAGGGCTCAAATTACCTCGAAGAGAATGTGTTAGGCGCTCTTCGAGGTCCACAACTGTGGATCCCGGCCGAACTCAAATTATTTGAATTAGTCAGACAAACAAAGGCAAAAAAAGCAAGAAGTTTGGGAAAAAATTAAACCACAAGCAATTGATTTGAAGACAAGATGGGGGGGTCCTAAATTTTTTAGCCTAAAGGATCACCCCGTGCAACATAAATAATACGTCGTAACTCCCTCAAGATGGGGTGTTGCTCGTATTATTCAGAAGGCACAGACTATCATCTCCTGCTACCCGATTACTATCTTTAAGTTGTTACCTAAAGCACACTAGTTGATTCTAAACCGTGCCTTATGCGTGCACTACCCGTCTCATGCCTATGGTCCAGGAGGCATTTGGACCACTATTTTGGATAGTTCTAGACTTAACTTAGGCTGCTCAAAAAATGATAAAACTAGGCGACATACAAACAAGTTGGACTTCATGTAAAAGCAATTAAGGGCTAAAGTTAGCCTCCACACGTAGATAACAAATGCACACGAACAAATTCTCACATTAAGCGTTTGACAGTTTCAGAATTGGGCCAAACTAAAGCCATTAGGCCCTATAGACATGATTTCTAGGTGATTTTGGATTCAAACATGCAGGTTGTTTCAGATGCAAAGCGCCACTTTGAACTTATAGACATGATTCCCAAATGACTATACAGTTTAGTAGTGTTTGATATTGCATGCCGATTATTGAGACTTCAGGTTATAAGTTATTAAACCTATAGACATGATCTCTAAGTGATTTATGCAATAGGGATAATAAAACTTATTGGAAATGCTCAAAGTTACTTATGCTTCCGAATAATCGCGTGGATAAACAATGAAACATCGCTTAAAGGGTCCAGTGGCGAGTAATGATATCTTATAGGCATGATTTCTAAAGATCGGCGATTTGAACTGATCTCACATATATTTAGCTCCTATAAGCAGGCTTTCTAGATGGATAATATGATGCAATAGCGAATTTAAGTAATTAAAATCCTATAGGCATGATATCTATTGAGCATGGTACAGGTTGAAAGGGTTGTTATTAGCATTTATTCCCTATAGGCATGATATCTAATAATCGGACAGAAGTAGACATAAGAGCAGGTAGAATATTTAGTCAAACAATCACCCTTTTGAATAATGTACAAGTATTAGGCAAGTTAAGTCAAGTGGGTGATTTCCTATAGGCATGCTTTCTACAGTGCTCATGTAATCGAACAACACATATAGCAAATACATTGTCAGGTCCTATAGGCATATTATCTACCCATTTTGTATGCAAATATTAAATTCTACCCATTTCCCCTTTTTACTAGCATCCCAATTGTTTGTACAAATGTTATTACAGGCCCAATAATGAGTAAAAGATACAAAGGTTACATAACGATGAAAATAGGCCCACAGTAAGCCTAGAAAATAATACCCAGCATTGCCTGGGCCTTCAATGACTTTTACACAGCATACCCAGATCTTCAATGATGAGCCACTTTCAATACACGACTCAGGGACCCGTAGATGAATCCAGAACCAAGTTACCCAAATAAAGTACCAAGTGTTGCACCATTTAAGTCAACTAATTCAGGTACACAACACATCACAGGGGAAGTAGAGTGAATAGGAATAACTTTGGAGGCTGAGTGAGTGACTAGGACCAAGCCCTGGTGTGTCAGCGTTCACAAGGGCCTCAATTGGACCCCGAGCAGTGCTCACACCAGGGAGGCCAACAACAGAACCTAGATAGCCTTGGCTTTCAGCCGGCTAAGAATAGGAATTTAGAATGTCAAAGTAGTAAGTAAGGAGGGTAGACAGAGATCACTTAATTGAGCATGCAGCACAAAAGGTCAAGCAAGCCAGCAGGTTCAGCAAGGTTCACATAACAAGCTCTCACATAAACAACCATCATAGGAACTAGGAGAAGAGACAGGTTTGCAAGCATACATAGGTTGCACTAGTGGACATCCAAAGGTCTAAGTCAAGCTAAGTCTAACCTAATGCCAAATTGATAAACACTTGAACACAATAGAGGGATATACATACTGAGGACCACAGAAGGGAGAGAACAGCAGAAGAATCAAAGTATACTGGGAAACATGTGAGCATAAGAGTCCTAGAAAATAGAGTTGGAAATCCAAGACAGCATGGAAACAAGTTTGAACAAGTCTTAAAACACTTCAATATGCACAAGACTCATTAAAAGTTTATTCAAGTAAGGGGTTCTCATAGAGCTACGGCTTTATCTAAACACAACATGCAAAAACAACATACAACCACAATATTGAAGTCCAAATTAACATGTTAAAATGCTACAAGGTATAGAACTACTCCTAGGAGATAAGAGATCACATGGTGCAGATTATAGTAAAGCATGACATGAACAATAGACTATTCTCATGCCTCAATTAACACAGAATGATATCAAAAAATGAACACCATCACAGTTGAACCAAAGTTCAGATACATGTGCAGAAAGAAGGAAAGAAATAAAGGTTATGAAGGCTCAAACACTAACCAGTAGCAGAAATAAAAGAGTGCAGAGTGTAGTAGCAATAACCCCAAATTCCCGATGCTTCAGAGTTTAAAAGAGCCTCGAGAATGGGCTCCGAGCAGTGCTTGCACCGGAGGAGGTTGTTCAACAATTTAGAGAGCGTTTGAGTGTGCTAGTGAGTGAGTAAGAGAAGAGGTAGTGAAAACACAGTAAGGATTCAGAGATTTCAATCCCTTGTTAAGGGGTTTCATAAGAGGGGTTTATATAGTAGCATATTTCATACATTAAATAGGAAACACGGTAAACATTAAACACAAAATAAGAAAACGTATACTAAAATCAATTAGAATCGATTTTTAGGGCAAATAACACACAAAACAAGGGGGTCCAGTAAATTGAGGGAGAATAAGAAGAACATAATCATGCAAATAACACTTAAAATAAGGGGATACAACAGAGAATAAGGAAAATATCATACGAACATCAACTAGAGTCAGATTTATGGCGAAATAAAGTAAAAATAAGGGAAACACGGGGGATTAAACAGAAATAAGGAAAATATTAGTCAAACACGGGAAATGAAGAGTATCAATCGAGAATCAGTGAAGAAATCTCGAACCCTAGTTCAAAAGGAAAGCACAAATGGTCGAAAATCTCAGTGAATCGGACCATATAGCCTGATAATGAGTGCACATAGACAAAATATCGTCTAAATCTCAAAGTTTGAAGGCGGAAGAACCCGATTTGGGGACTAGTACTTGCCAAATTGGGGCAAGTACTATGTAACACCATAGTCTTGCAAAGAATACTGCGGAATCACATAAAAGGTAAGAAAATCATGGAAGGAAACCATGATTGAGACGGATTTGGAGGGGGTTTGAGTGAGGCGGCTAGCGTTAGAGAAGATGAGAGTAGAGAGGATCCTGAGGCAGCGGGTTTAGGGGCAATGGTTAGGGTTTGGGGGTAATGGGTTAACTAAAAGGAGGGAAATAACGAGGGTCGTTGATCTTGAGAGGTCAACGGCCAGGATTTAAAAAGTGAGTGGGGCGGGTCGTGGAGATAGGGCACCGATTGGGTTTTGGGCTGGGGTGGACTGGGCTATGGTTTGGGTAGTTTTAGGTCCGAATTTTGCTTTTAAAAAATGGGCTATTATTTAAATACACAAAATTTAAAAAAATAATTTATAAAAATGCTTAATAGATAAATAAAAATGTTATTTATGAAATAAGATGATTAACAATAATAATTTAGCATTATAAAAATGTAGAAGGCTATTTTGACACAAATAGTATAGATAAAAAGCAATTATATATGAATATAGACTATTATTGCAAAATTAGTAAATAGCTTAAAAATGCAAACATAATTATACGAAATAAAGTAAAAAGATTATGAAACATATATGAGGATGTAAAATAGTAATTTGAATGATTAAGTCATCACAAACTAATTTGAGGGAATAATTAATAATCATTCAAGTAATTTAAATGCAGAAAAAATCAATTCAAAGCTCTAAAAATTATGGAAAATTATACAAAATGCTTGTATAGATTTGTAAACTAAATAATGATGCAAAAATGGTGTTTTGAAAGTGTGTATATATATATATATANAGAATGTGGGGCTATTCCCAGAATATCAGCTAAAGTCTATCCAATTGCCTTTTTTCGCTTTTTGAGCATCGCCAATGTGGCATCTACCTGCATGTTAGTAAGACAAGAGGAAGAATAACTGGTAAAGTTCAATTAGGGCCTAAAAATTCATACCTGAGGTGTGGAGGCAATGGCTTCAACTCCAACACCGGAATCCTCAATTGAAGGCTTTTTTGGAGGGGTCTTTCTATTTTCAAGATCCAAAGAGAGTTTCCTAGGCTCATAAGAATAAGAGCCCATTCCATGTAAAGCATTCACACACTCCACTCGGCCCTCATCATCATTGACATCAAGATTCAACAATACGGCCTCCAAAGGGTCCTCCACATTGATCATTGCACTGGTATCATCAATTATCACAGCCGTGACAAGATCCACAAATGAACACACTTCTGTACAATTGGGCTACTTCATTGACTTGCACACATGAAAAACGACCTTTTCATCACCCACCCTGAAAGTGAGTTCCCCTGCTTCCACATCCACTATAGCCTTCCCCGTAGCAAGGAAAGGTCTCCCTAATATGATCGGGACCTCATAATCTACCTCACAATCCAAGATCACAAAATCAGCTGGCAAGATAAATTTGTCCACCCGGACGAGCACATCATCAACAATACCCAATGGTCGCTTCATTGATTTGTCTGCCATTTGCAATCGCATG